>NW_027285071.1:0-2500 GCF_040894005.1 Engystomops pustulosus
GACTTGCCCCTTTGGAAGTAGGAGCTCTTACTTCCAAGGGCATTACACCTCTCGGGCACTTAGAGCCAAGTGTCTTCACCCTTTGGAGGTAGTAGCTCCTACTTCCATGGGCATTATTCCTCCCAGGGACCTACTGCCAAATGTGGCCGGGGAACAGTGACTCTAGGCCGGATAGGCCAACTGGCTTCTCCCGCTGACTTGCCCCTTTGGAAGTAGAGGCTCCTACTTCCATGGGCATTATTCCTCCCCGGGACCTACTGCCTAGTGTGGCCGGGGAACAGTGACTCTTGGCCGGATAGGCCAACTGGCTTCTCCCGCTGACTTGCCCCTTTGGAAGTAGGAGCTCTTACTTCCATGGGCATTATTCCTCCTCGGGACCTACTGCCAAGTGTGGCCGGGGAACAGTGACTCTTGGCCGGATAGGCCAACTGGCTTCTCCCGCTGACTTGCCCCTTTGGAAGTAGGAGCTCTTACTTCCATGGGCATTATTCCTCCCCGGGACCTACTGCCAAGTGTGGCCGGGGTACAGTGACTCTTGGCCGGATAGGCGAAGTGGCTTCTCCCGCTGACTTGCCCCTTTGGAAGTAGGAGCTCCTACTTCCATGGGCATTATTCCTCCCCGGGACTTGCCGCCAAGTCTGGCCGGGGGACAGTGACACTTGGCCGGGTAGGCGAAGTGGCTTCTCCCGCTGACTTGCCCCTTTGGAAGTAGGAGCTCCTACTTCCATGGGCATTATTCCTCCCCGGGACTTGCCGCCAAGTCTGGCCGGGGGACAGTGACACTTGGCCGGGTAGGCGAAGTGGCTTCTCCCGCTGACTTGCCCCTTTGGAAGTAGGAGCTCCTACTTCCATGGGCATTATTCCTCCCCGGGACTTGCCGCCAAGTCTGGCCGGGGGACAGTGACACTTGGCCGGGTAGGCGAAGTGGCTTCTCCCGCTGACTTGCCCCTTTGGAAGTAGGAGCTCCTACTTCCATGGGCATTATTCCTCCCCGGGACTTGCCGCCAAGTCTGGCCGGGGGACAGTGACACTTGGCCGGGTAGGCGAAGTGGCTTCTCCCGCTGACTTGCCCCTTTGGAAGTAGGAGCTCCTACTTCCATGGGCATTATTCCTCCCCGGGACTTGCCGCCAAGTCTGGCCGGGGGACAGTGACACTTGGCCGGGTAGGCGAAGTGGCTTCTCCCGCTGACTTGCCCCTTTGGAAGTAGGAGCTCCTACTTCCATGGGCATTATTCCTCCCCGGGACTTGCCGCCAAGTCTGGCCGGGGAACAGTGACATGCGGCCGGATACGGCCGAGCGGCTGCTCCCGCTGACGTCATCACTTTGGAAGTAGGAGCTCCTACTTCCATGGGCTTGTTCCTCCCCGGGACTTGCCGCCAAGTCTGGCCGGGGGACAGTGACATGTGGCCGGATAGGCCAACTGGCTGCTCCCGCTGAGCTCCTACTTCCATGGGCTTGCCCCTCCCCGGGACTTGCCGCCAAGTCTGGCCGGGGAACAGTGACATGCGGCCGGATACGGCCGAGCGGCTGCTCCCGTTGACGTCATCACTTTGGAAGTAGGAGCTCCTACTTCCATGGGCTTGTTCCTCCCCGGGACTTGCCGCCAAGTCTGGCCGGGGGACAGTGACATGTGGCCGCATAGGCCAACTGGCTGCTCCCGCTGAGCTCCTACTTCCATGGGCTTGTTCCTCCCCGGGACTTGCCGCCAAGTCTGGACGGGGGACAGTGACATGCCGCCGGATACGGCCGAGCGGCTGCTCCCGCTGACGTCATCACTTTGGAAGTAGGAGCTCCTACTTCCATGGGCTTGTTCCTCCCCGGGACTTGCCGCCAAGTCTGGCCGGGGGACAGTGACATGTGGCCGGATAGGCCAACTGGCTGCTCCCGCTGAGCTCCTACTTCCATGGGCTTGCCGCTCCCCGGGACTTGCCGCCAAGTCTGGCCGGGGAACAGTGACATGCGGCCGGATACGGCCGAGCGGCTGCTCCCGCTGACGTCATCACTTTGGAAGTAGGAGCTCCTACTTCCATGGGCTTGTTCCTCCCCGGGACTTGCCGCCAAGTCTGGCCGGGGGACAGTGACATGTGGCCGGATAGGCCAACTGGCTGCTCCCGCTGAGCTCCTACTTCCATGGGCTTGCCCCTCCCCGGGACTTGCCGCCAAGTCTGGCCGGGGGACAGTGACATGCGGCCGGATACGGCCGAGCGGCTGCTCCCGCTGACGTCATCACTTCGGAAGTCCATGCTCGGGGCAAGGCTCGCACTCCAGGCGAGAACCAGCTCTGCGGGGCCGGCGGCGCGTGCTTGGCCGAGCCCCCGTGACCAACGGGGGCTAGACGTCGGAGGCATGCCCGCAGAGGTGCACCCCTCGCCGGCCACACTCTCTGACATCCTCCGGCCTCTGCTCCGCGCCTACGTTCTACGCGGCTTATGTCTGCCACTGCACGGCACTCAATGTATCACTCTGCATCACTCGCCGCCCTTGCCCAATGATCCATGA
>NW_027285071.1:12500-40000 GCF_040894005.1 Engystomops pustulosus
GATAGGGAGCCGTCGCGACGTACCCATGCAGCGCCGCCCGCCAACGCACAGAGGAGCGGAGGGGATCGGGCGCCAGGTCCGGGGGAAGGCTGGGAGGGAAGCTACGGCGATGCTACCCAGCTTTCAACCCTTCGGGACCGGTGCTCCGCTCCTATCGCTCCGGCGAACAGGGTCCGCTACGCTTTCAACACCAGCGCCCGGCAGAGGGCTTGGAGAAGGCTCGCGCGGATCCTCGGCTCGGATCGCCTGGCTTCGCGGGAGCGGCCTTCGGCTAGGGCCGACGACGGCCGGACCGAGCAGATTTGGACCGGGGTGCGGGGCGAGTACCTGCCTCTCTCACGAAGGGAGTGTCACCGGTAAGAAGCCTCTTCCCACGTCTGCTTGCCGACTTACGCTCGCCCCGACGAGAGGCCCAACCGAAAGAGTGGAAAGGGGCAGAGATTTCCAGGGTCGCCCCACCAGGGATGCAATACCCCAGTGCAGGCAGTCGGCCCTGCCCCGAACCTACTCGGTGGTTTGAAGGTTAACCTCTTGGGGAAAAGCAGCGATTCGCCTCGCGGTGCGTGCCTCCGCGGATCTAAACCCCCTCGATCGATGTGGGGCCAGAGGACCCCTTTTCCCCGTACGAAACTGTCAGCTCACCATGGGCTCGACGTCCGTGGGTCGGGGAGTTGAGCGCTTACGCGCGGCGGGACCTTATAACCTGCAGCGGCTGAGGAGCGAAGATTTCCAGGGTGGGCCCCCGGGGATGCCATACCCCGAGCAGCCTGTCGGCCCCGCTCCTAGCACGCTGGCAAGCAATGGAGTCTTCCCCGCGGCAGCCACCGCCTTCGCCCTAGCCTCGCCGTCAGTCGATGAAGAACGTCGTTCGCCCTCCTCTGCTCGGGATTTGGAAACGGCCTGGCCTTCGCCTACTCCGTCGGGCAACTGCCTTCCGCCAGCCCCTTCCCTCGAATCCCCTTCTTCCATTTTAGACCCGATCAGGGGATTGGTCAGCCCAGCCCTGGGGTAGGAAGAGGGGTTGGGGTCGGTTCGGCTTCGGGTGCCCCCGCTCGGCCAAAGGTTCCCCTCGCTTTGGAAGCACGCGAGGTCGCGGAGGGTGTCGGGGTTATTTTCGGCTCCCTGGCTTCGCGGGAGCGGCCTTCGGCTAGGGCCGACGCCGTCCGGCCCGCGCAGATTTGGACCGGGGTCCGGGGCGAGTACCTGCCTCTCTCACGAAGGGAGTGTCACCGGTAAGAAGCCTCTTCCCACGTCTGCTTGCCGACTTACGCTCGCCCCGACGAGAGGCCCAACCGAAAGAGTGGAAAGAGGCAGAGATTTCCAGGGTCGCCCCACCAGGGATGCAATACCCCAGTGCAGACTGTCGGCCCTGCCCCGAACCTACTCGGTGGTTTGAAGGTTAACCTCTTGGGGAAAAGCAGCGATTCGCCTCGCGGTGCGTGCCTCCGCGGATCTAAACCCCCCTCGATCGATGTGGGGCCAGAGGACCCCTTTTCCCCGTACGAAACGGCCGGCTCACCATGGGCTCGACATCCGTGGGTCGGAGAGTTGAGCGCTTACGCGCGGCGGGACCTTATAACCTGCAGCGGCTGAGGAGCGAAGATTTCCAGGGTGGGCCCCCGGGGATGCCATACCCCGAGCAGCCAGTCGGCCCCGCTCCTAGCGCGCTGACGAGCAATGGAGTCTTCCCCGCGGCAGCCACCGCCCTCGCCTCGCCGTCGGTCGATGAAGAGCCGAGTTCGCCCTCCTCTGCTCGGGACTCGGAAACGGCCTGGCCTTCGCCTACTCCGTCGGGCAACTGCCTTCCGCCAGCCCCTTCCCTCGAATCCCCTTCTTCCATTTTAGACCCGATCAGGGGATTGGTCAGCCCAGCCCTGGGGTAGGAAGAGGGGTTGGGGTCGGTTCGGCTTCCGGTGCCCCCGCTCGGCCAAAGGTCCCCTCGCTTTGGAAGCACGCGAGGGTGCCGGGGTTATTTTCGGCTTGACGCCTAAGTCCGGTCCCTGCCGGCTCCCGTCGAGGCCCGCGGTCAAAACCAGCTCCCCGGCTGTCGGAGCCGGAGCCCCGCAGCCCGAGCGGACGCACCGAGTCCCTCATGTAAGGGATAGCCGCCCCTACGGAACGGCCCGGACTGGGACCAGGCTCCCCCAGGCGCCGAAGGGGTGGGTCGGCCGTGTTGCCGAAGCTTAGCCGGCGCTGATGACCGCAGCCCCTAACGACGCCCACAGGCGGGGGAGCCAAGGAGAGCACTAGGAAGACGTGGCGGGGTCGGACGGCTCAATTTCCAGGGTGGGACCCCGGGGGTTCAGTACCCCGGGCATCCGGTCGGTTTCGCCGGCGAGACCCCAAGCCTTCCACGGCCCCCTTCGTGGGTGCAGGGATACCGAGCAGGGTGGCTTAGACGCCAATTCCCCAGAAGTATTAGGGATAGGGTTTGTCCGGGCGCCATCCGCAGCGACAACCTCGCAAAAGAAGCTCTCTTCCACAAAGCACGGGCAACGTTCGGGTGCGAGTGTTGGTCTCCCATGGTCTACCGACTCCCCCGGGCGGCCCAAGCGTTACGCCCACGGCCGGGCCCTCGAGCAGGCGCACCCCTGGTGCCTCTCGTAAGGGAAGGCTACGGTCCTCAACCCCTCGTATGGCGGGGAGGGCGCATTTGAAACGCTAAAGGACGAGCCCTGTTCGGGACCTGGCGGGGATCCGCGGATTGGCGAGAGGGATGGGTCTGCCGTTGGTCAGAGGGGACGCACCCCTGGGACGCAGTTTGGCATTAGCGACCGATGGCCCATCTACGACCATGTACTCCGGGAGCGCCAAGGAGGACGCGGGTGGGCTTTGGGGGCAGACTCAATTTCCAGGGTCTGGGCGCCGGGGGTGCAATACCCTTAAGCGCTCATGTCGGTTTCGTCTGCCGCCCGCCTCTGGCCCGGCTCCTAGTGACGGGTGCTGTGAACGTGCGATCGTGCTTGCGGTTGAAGAGTTCGAAGGCTACCGCTGGGGATAACACGCCCGGGGAATTTAGAAAAACCCCCCCCTCCGCTACAATCTCTGCTTCTGCCGGACTCGGAGGGGAGCCGCCCCGGGGGCGACCGCTCCCTCTCCTCTTCCGCGGCGTGCCGCGCGCTTCGCCGTCAGCAGCGGAGCGAACCTTTTTCTCGGTCCGCAGCTCTTCAGGCGTAGGCGGGCAGCGCTAACAGGGTACACTGGGGACCACTCGACCGCTACCGCTCCTACGGCAGACGACCCTACCTACCGCGGAAGCGCCACGGTGGGTCTAAGCCTCGTCCCCGCGAGGAGCAAGCGGGAGCCGTCCCTTTTCGTGCTGCGGAAATAAACCGTGGACACAGAAGTGTCTGCGCTCTCCGACCGGGCGGGGGGCGATTGGACTTGCCCGAGGGACACTAGGCGAGGCGCTACCGCGGGGAGCCGGAGCTCCTCGCTGGACGCTGCCGCCGCCAACGCCGCCGCCCCCCACCCACGGTACGGTGGAGTACGCCCGTTCCATACGCTTCGTAGCAAACCTCAGCCGAAGCAGAGAGTCCTACCGCTTGTGGCAGGAGCGGGGCCGTGCGAGGACCACACTGGCACCGCGCTACACAACCTTAGGCAGAGGACGACAGCCGCTCACGGGGAGCGGGGGATTGATGCGCGACCAAGACTGAGGCTAAGGAACGCTTTACCATAAACCGGCCGGGGCCAATACCCCTGACCGAGCAAAGTGCCTTGCCCCGCCGGATCGCGCTGTGTCAGATCGATCAAAAGAGCGGAGAGCCGAGACTCTACCGCTGGGAGTTTGTGGAGAACGGCCTGGCTTGCGTCCCGTCCTCCCGCCCTCGACCTCACATGGCTAGCCTCACCCGCCGGGAGCCACCCCATTGGGGACCGTAGGGCGGAGAAGGGGTCTCCGCGTCCGGAATTTTACTTGTGGAGAACGGCCTGGCTTACGTCCCGTCCTCCCGCCCTCGACCTCACATGGCTAGCCTCACCCGCCGGGCGCCACCCCATTGGGGACCGTAGGGCGGAGAAGGGGTCTCCGCGTCCGGAATTTTACTTGTGGAGAACGGCCTGGCTTACGTCCCGTCCTCCCGCCCTCGACCTCACATGGCTAGCCTCACCCGCCGGGCGCCACCCCATTGGGGACCGTAGGGCGGAGAAGGGGTCTCCGCGTCCGGAATTTTACTTGTGGAGAACGGCCTGGCTTACGTCCCGTCCTCCCGCCCTCGACCTCACATGGCTAGCCTCACCCGCCGGGCGCCACCCCATTGGGGACCGTAGGGCGGAGAAGGGGTCTCCGCGTCCGGAATTTCTTGTGGAGAACGGCCTGGCTTACGTCCCGTCCTCCCATGGCTAGCCTCACCCGCCGGGCGCCACCCCATTGGGGACCGTAGGGCGGAGAAGGGGTCTCCGCGTCCGGAATTTTACTTGTGGAGAACGGCCTGGCTTACGTCCCGTCCTCCCGCCCTCGACCTCACATGGCTAGCCTCACCCGCCGGGCGCCACCCCATTGGGGACCGTAGGGCGGAGAAGGGGTCTCCGCGTCCGGAATTTTACTTGTGGAGAACGGCCTGGCTTACGTCCCGTCCTCCCGCCCTCGACCTCACATGGCTAGCCTCACCCGCCGGGCGCCACCCCATTGGGGACCGTAGGGCGGAGAAGGGGTCTCCGCGTCCGGAATTTCTTGTGGAGAACGGCCTGGCTTACGTCCCGTCCTCCCATGGCTAGCCTCACCCGCCGGGCGCCACCCCATTGGGGACCGTAGGGCGGAGAAGGGGTCTCCGCGTCCGGAATTTACTTGTGGAGAACGGCCTGGCTTACGTCCCGTCCTCCCGCCCTCGACCTCACATGGCTAGCCTACCCCGCCGGGCGCCACTCCATTGGGGATACGGTACAGCAAAGCGCGACGCCGCACGATGCCAACACTTTGTGCAAAAACCTGGCAGAGTCGACCAAAACCTCGCTTCTTTGACCGGTATTTTTGATGCTTTTCTCTGCCGCCGAAGGTGCACTGAGGGTCGGATCGCCCAAAATTTTTATGTTTTTGTCTGCGGTTCTTCCGAGAGGTGCCCGCCTGGCAGTTCTTTTTCAGCAGCCTTCGAAGGACATCCGGCGGGCAAGCCAGGGGTCGGCAGCCGCCGGCGGTGAGCCTTCCCCGGCAGGAGCAGGGCAGCTCGGACCGCAAAATTTTTTCGACTTTCGCCGAGGCCAAAAGCCCATGCACTTCGAAATCCTGCCCGCAGCGCCGTCTCCTGTCAGACTTCCCATGCCGCCTGCGGTGGTCCTCGCCCGGCAGAGAGAATCCGGAGTCGCCCTCTCACCGGTTCTTTTTCACCATTCCGGAGCTCTGAAATCTGCCGGACACCGAGTGGCCGAGGACGCTTCCAGGAGGGCGGCAGCGAGAGGCAGAGTGCCACCGGTCGGGTCCCCGGTTCTCCCACACTTTGAAAATTTTTCCCCGTGTGTTCTGGTGGGATGGAGAGAGAGCGTGGCTTATGCGCCCTCTGCCCCGCGGTACGCCCTTGGCTAGCCTTACGCCGGTGGTTCGCCAGGCCACCGGCACCTTGTACAGCGGGGTCGGCGTGGCTTATGCGCCCTCTCCCCCGCGGTCCGCCCTGGCTAGCCTTACGCCGGTGGTTCGCCAGGCCACCGGCACCTTGTATGGCGGGGACGGCGTGGCTTATGCGCCCGTCAACCCACCTGCTCGCCCCGGCTAGCCTTTTACCCGGAGGGCGCCACGCTCCGGGTACCAGTGAGCGGCACGAACCCAGTCATACCATGCCGCTCACCTCGCGCCCTCTCCGGCCTCCGCCGCGGAGACCTCCCGCTCTGTTCTGCGGAGAGCGATTACGGGCAAAATCTACAAAGTCCCCGATGGTTAAGGACGTAGACTGTTGAGCGGGACCTACACACTCTTGTAGCCGAAGGGGCTCGCCATTTCCCGCAGAAAATGGATCACCTCCCGCAGAGGAACATGAAATGCCCCTTCCCGCGGGACCCGAAGGACCGCCCTGTCCGAGCAGGCCTCCAGGACCACGGCACGCAAAAGCGACTCAGTCCCGCTGGCATTACAAATCTGACTTAGTGCAAAAACCTGGCAGAGTCGACCAAAACCTCGCTTCTTTGACCGGTATTTTTGATGCTTTTCTCTGCCGCCGAAGGTGCACTGAGGGTGGGATCGGTTCGTTTTGGTCTGCGGTTCTTCCGAGAGGTGCCCGTCTCGGGGTTCTTTTTCAGCAGCCTTCGAAGGCCATCCGGCGGGCAAGCCAGGGGTTGGCAGCCGCCGGCGGTGAGCCTTCCCCGGCAGGAGCAGGGCAGCTCGGACCGCAAAATTTTTTCGACTTTCGCCGAGGCCAAAAGCCCATGCACTTTTAAAGCCTGCCCGCCGCGCCGTCTCCTGTCAGACTTCCCATGCCGCCTGCGGTGGTCCTCGCCCGGCAGAGAGAAGCCGGATTCGCCCTCTCACCGGTTCTTTTTCACCATTCCGGAGCTCTGAAATCTGCCGGACACCGAGTGGCCGAGGACGCTTCCAGGAGGGCGGCAGCGAGAGGCAGAGTGCCACCGGTCGGGTCCCCGGTTCTCCCACACTTTGAAAATTTTTCCCCGTTTGTTCTGGTGGGATGGAGAGAGAGCGTGGCTTATGCGCCCTCTGCCCCGCGGTACGCCCTTGGCTAGCCTTACGCCGGTGGTTCGCCAGGCCACCGGCACCTTGTACAGCGGGGTCGGCGTGGCTTATGCGCCCTCTCCCCCGCGGTCCGCCCTGGCTAGCCTTACGCCGGTGGTTCGCCAGGCCACCGGCACCTTGTATGGCGGGGACGGCGTGGCTTATGCGCCCGTCAACCCACCTGCTCGCCCCGGCTAGCCTTTTACCCGGAGGGCGCCACGCTCCGGGTACCAGTGAGCGGCACGAACCCAGTCATACCATGCCGCTCACCTCGCGCCCTCTCCGGCCTCCGCCGCGGAGACCTCCCGCTCTGTTCTGCGGAGAGCGATTACGGGCACAATCTACAAAGTCCCCGATGGTTAAGGACGTAGACTGTTGAGCGGGACCTACACACTCTTGTAGCCGAAGGGGCTCGCCATTTCCCGCAGAAAATGGATCACCTCCCGCAGAGGAACATGAAATGCCCCTTCCCGCGGGACCCGAAGGACCGCCCTGTCCGAGAAGGCCTCCAGGACCACGGCACGCAAAAGCGACTCAGTCCCGCTGGCATTACGGATCTGACTTAGTGCAAAAGCCTGGCAGAGTCGACCAAAACTCCCCTTCTCTGACCGGTATTTTTGCTGCTTCTCTCTGCCGCCGAAGGTGCACTGAAAGTCGGACCGGTCGGTTTTGGTCTGCGGTTCTTCCGAGAGGTGCCCGTCTCGGGGTTCTTTTTCAGCAGCCTTCGAAGGCCATCCGGCGGGCAAGCCAGGGGTTGGCAGCCGCCGGCGGTAAGCCTTCCCCGGCAGGAGCAGGGCAGCTCGGACCGCAAAATTTTTTCGACTTTCGCCGAGGACAAAAAGCCCAGCCACTTAGAAAGCCTGCCGCGGCGCCGTCTCCTGTCAGACGTCCCCGCCGCCTGCGGTGGTCCTCGCCCGGCAGTGAGAAACCAGAGTCGCCCTCTCTCCGGTTCTTTTTCACCATTCCGGAGCTCTGGAATCTGCCGTACTCCGAGTGACCGAGGACGCTTCCAGGAGGGCGGCAGCGAGAGGCAGAGTGCCACCGGTCGGGTCCCCGGTTCTCCCACACTTTGAAATTTTTTCCCCGTTTGTACTGGTGGGATGGAGAGAGAGCGTGGCTTAAGCGCCCTCTGCCCCGCGGTCCGCCCTGGCTAGCCTTACGCCGGTGGTTCGCCAGGCCACCGGCACCTTGTATGGCGGGGACGGCGTGGCTTATGCGCCCGTCAACCCACCTGCTCGCCCCGGCTAGCCTTTTACCCGGAGGGCGCCACGCTCCGGGTACCAGTGAGCGGCACGAACCCAGTCATACCATGCCGCTCACCTCGCGCCCTCTCCGGCCTCCGCCGCGGAGACCTCCCGCTCTGTTCTGCGGAGAGCGATTACGGGCACAATCTACAAAGTCCCCGATGGTTAAGGACGTAGACTGTTGAGCGGGACCTACACACTCTTGTAGCCGAAGGGGCTCGCCATTTCCCGCAGAAAATGGATCACCTCCCGCAGAGGAACATGAAATGCCCCTTCCCGCGGGACCCGAAGGACCGCCCTGTCCGAGCAGGCCTCCAGGACCACGGCACGCAAAAGCGACTCAGTCCCGCTGGCATTACGGATCTGACTTAGTGCAAAAGCCTGGCAGAGTCGACCAAAACTCCCCTTCTCTGACCGGTATTTTTGCTGCTTCTCTCTGCCGCCGAAGGTGCACTGAAAGTCGGACCGGTCGGTTTTGGTCTGCGGTTCTTCCGAGAGGTGCCCGTCTCGGGGTTCTTTTTCAGCAGCCTTCGAAGGCGATCCGGCGGGCAAGCCAGGGGTTGGCAGCCGCCGGCGGTAAGCCTTCCCCGGCAGGAGCAGGGCAGCTCGGACCGCAAAATTTTTTCGACTTTCGCCGAGGACAAAAAGCCCAGCCACTTAGAAAGCCTGCCGCGGCGCCGTCTCCTGTCAGACGTCCCCGCCGCCTGCGGTGGTCCTCGCCCGGCAGTGAGAAACCAGAGTCGCCCTCTCTCCGGTTCTTTTTCACCCTTCCGGAGCTCTGGAATCTGCCGTACTCCGAGTGACCGAGGACGCTTCCAGGAGGGCGGCAGCGAGAGGCAGAGTGCCACCGGTCGGGTCCCCGGTTCTCCCACACTTTGAAATTTTTTTCCCCGTTTGTACTGGTGGGATGGAGAGAGAGCGTGGCTTAAGCGCCCTCTGCCCCGCGGTCCGCCCTGGCTAGCCTTACGCCGGTGGTTCGCCAGGCCACCGGCACCTTGTATGGCGGGGACGGCGTGGCTTATGCGCCCGTCAACCCACCTGCTCGCCCCGGCTAGCCTTTTACCCGGAGGGCGCCACGCTCCGGGTACCAGTGAGCGGCACGAACCCAGTCATACCATGCCGCTCACCTCGCGCCCTCTCCGGCCTCCGCCGCGGAGACCTCCCGCTCTGTTCTGCGGAGAGCGATTACGGGCACAATCTACAAAGTCCCCGATGGTTAAGGACGTAGACTGTTGAGCGGGACCTACACACTCTTGTAGCCGAAGGGGCTCGCCATTTCCCGCAGAAAATGGATCACCTCCCGCAGAGGAACATGAAATGCCCCTTCCCGCGGGACCCGAAGGACCGCCCTGTCCGAGCAGGCCTCCAGGACCACGGCACGCAAAAGCGACTCAGTCCCGCTGGCATTACGGATCTGACTTAGTGCAAAAGCCTGGCAGAGTCGACCAAAACTCCCCTTCTCTGACCGGTATTTTTGCTGCTTCTCTCTGCCGCCGAAGGTGCACTGAAAGTCGGACCGGTCGGTTTTGGTCTGCGGTTCTTCCGAGAGGTGCCCGTCTCGGGGTTCTTTTTCAGCAGCCTTCGAAGGCGATCCGGCGGGCAAGCCAGGGGTTGGCAGCCGCCGGCGGTAAGCCTTCCCCGGCAGGAGCAGGGCAGCTCGGACCGCAAAATTTTTTCGACTTTCGCCGAGGACAAAAAGCCCAGCCACTTAGAAAGCCTGCCGCGGCGCCGTCTCCTGTCAGACGTCCCCGCCGCCTGCGGTGGTCCTCGCCCGGCAGTGAGAAACCAGAGTCGCCCTCTCTCCGGTTCTTTTTCACCATTCCGGAGCTCTGGAATCTGCCGTACTCCGAGTGACCGAGGACGCTTCCAGGAGGGCGGCAGCGAGAGGCAGAGTGCCACCGGTCGGGTCCCCGGTTCTCCCACACTTTGAAATTTTTTCCCCGTTTGTACTGGTGGGATGGAGAGAGAGCGTGGCTTAAGCGCCCTCTGCCCCGCGGTCCGCCCTGGCTAGCCTTACGCCGGTGGTTCGCCAGGCCACCGGCACCTTGTATGGCGGGGACGGCGTGGCTTATGCGCCCGTCAACCCACCTGCTCGCCCCGGCTAGCCTTTTACCCGGAGGGCGCCACGCTCCGGGTACCAGTGAGCGGCACGAACCCAGTCATACCATGCCGCTCACCTCGCGCCCTCTCCGGCCTCCGCCGCGGAGACCTCCCGCTCTGTTCTGCGGAGAGCGATTACGGGCACAATCTACAAAGTCCCCGATGGTTAAGGACGTAGACTGTTGAGCGGGACCTACACACTCTCGTAGCCGAAGGGGCTCGCCATTTCCCGCAGAAAATGGATCACCTCCCGCAGAGGAACATGAAATGCCCCTTCCCGCGGGACCCGAAGGACCGCCCTGTCCGAGCAGGCCTCCAGGACCACGGCACGCAAAAGCGACTCAGTCCCGCTGGCATTACGGATCTGACTTAGTGCAAAAGCCTGGCAGAGTCGACCAAAACTCCCCTTCTCTGACCGGTATTTTTGCTGCTTCTCTCTGCCGCCGAAGGTGCACTGAAAGTCGGACCGGTCGGTTTTGGTCTGCGGTTCTTCCGAGAGGTGCCCGTCTCGGGGTTCTTTTTCAGCAGCCTTCGAAGGCGATCCGGCGGGCAAGCCAGGGGTTGGCAGCCGCCGGCGGTAAGCCTTCCCCGGCAGGAGCAGGGCAGCTCGGACCGCAAAATTTTTTCGACTTTCGCCGAGGACAAAAAGCCCAGCCACTTAGAAAGCCTGCCGCGGCGCCGTCTCCTGTCAGACGTCCCCGCCGCCTGCGGTGGTCCTCGCCCGGCAGAGAGAAGCCGGATTCGCCCTCTCTCCGGTTCTTTTTCACCATTCCGGAGCTCTGAAATCTGCCGTACTCCGAGTGACCGAGGACGCTTCCAGGAGGGCGGCAGCGAGAGGCAGAGTGCCACCGGTCGGGTCCCCGGTTCTCCCACACTTAGAGAATTTTTCGCTTGGTGCTGCTGCGAGGACGTAGGTCTTTCGACCGGGGCAAGCCTGGAGGGCGGTAGCCGGGTTTGGCGCCCTATTCCCGGCTAGCTCTCGGCGGCTTCACCCGGTTGGAGCTCCGACTTCCATGGGCATGTTCCTCACCGGGACCTACGACAAAGTGTGGCCGAGGGACAGTGACACATTCCCGGGTAGCCTGAGTGGCTGCTCCCGCTGAGCCACTTCCATGGGCATTATTCCTCCCCGGGACTTGCCGCCAAGTCTTGGCCGGGGGACAGTGACACATTCCCGGCTAGCCTGAGTGGCTGCTCCCGCTGAGCCACTTCCATGGGCATTATTCCTCCCCGGGACTTGCCGCCAAGTCTTGGCCGGGGGACAGTGACACATTCCCGGCTAGCCTGAGTGGCTGCTCCCGCTGAGCCACTTCCATGGGCACTATTCCTCCCCGGGACTTGCCGCCAAGTCTTGGCCGGGGGACAGTGACACATTGCCGGGTAGCCTGAGTGGCTGCTCCCGCTGAGCTCTTACTTCCATGGGCATGTTCCTGACCGGGACCAACTACCAAGTGTGGCCGGGTTTCGAGCTCCAAACTCGGCTTGCACTTGGTGGCCAAGGGGGTCCCCTCCGCTCCGGGAAGGGCGCCCTCCAGCGGGCAGACGAGGGTACTTCTAGTCTGCCCGAGCTCCATGGGGCCCCTCTCGCCCCTAGGCTCCCCGCCCAGGGTTCCAGGGTCCCGGCTACAGCCACCCAGCCGAGTCCCATATAGGGTACCGGGCCTGGCAGGAATCATGCCGGAATTAGTGAGACCTCCTCGGCCGCGGCTCAGCCGCAAAACTCCCTTTCGCGGTTCTCTTCCCACCAACTTCCATGGGCATGTTCCTCACCGGGACCTCCGACCAAGTGTGGCCGGGGAACAGTCACCCATGCCCGGGCAGCCTCAGCGAGTGCTCCCGCTGAGGTCAACTTGGAGGTTGGAGCTCCGACTTCCATGGGCACTATTCCTCCCCGGGACCTGCCGCCAAGTCTGGCCGGGGGACAGTGACACATTCCCGGGTAGCCTGAGCGGATGCTCCTGCTGAACTCTTTAGTTCCATGGGCATGTTCCTCATCAGGAACCCAACGACCAAGGGTGGCCGAGGGACAGTGACACATTCTCGGGTAGCCTGAGTGG
Source organism: Engystomops pustulosus (assembly GCF_040894005.1). Lineage (NCBI taxonomy): Eukaryota > Metazoa > Chordata > Amphibia > Anura > Leptodactylidae > Engystomops > Engystomops pustulosus. The sequence goes on from NW_027285071.1 coordinate 24,557, forward strand.
CTGCTCCCGCTGAGCTACTTCCATGAGCACTATTCCTCCCCGGGACCTGCCGCCAAGTCTGGCCGGGGGACAGTGACACATTCCCGGGTAGCCTGAGTGGCTGCTCCCGCTGAGCTACTTCCATGGGCACTATTCCTCCCCGGGACCTGCCGCCAAGTCTTGGCCGGGGGACAGTGACACATTCCCGGGTAGCCTGAGTGGCTGCTCCCGCTGAGCCACTTCCATGGGCATTATTCCTCCCCGGGACTTGCCGCCAAGTCTTGGCCGGGGGACAGTGACACATTGCCGGGTAGCCTGAGTGGCTGCTCCCGCTGAGCTCTTACTTCCATGGGCATGTTCCTGACCGGGACCAACTACCAAGTGTGGCCGGGTTTCGAGCTCCAAACTCGGCTTGCACTTGGTGGCCAAGGGGGTCCCCTCCGCTCCGGGAAGGGCGCCCTCCAGCGGGCAGACGAGGGTACTTCTAGTCTGCCCGAGCTCCATGGGGCCCCTCTCGCCCCTAGGCTCCCCGCCCAGGGTTCCAGGGTCCCGGCTACAGCCACCCAGCCGAGTCCCATATAGGGTACCGGGCCTGGCAGGAATCATGCCGGAATTAGTGAGACCTCCTCGGCCGCGGCTCAGCCGCAAAACTCCCTTTCGCGGTTCTCTTCCCACCAACTTCCATGGGCATGTTCCTCACCGGGACCTCCGACCAAGTGTGGCCGGGGAACAGTCACCCATGCCCGGGCAGCCTCAGCGAGTGCTCCCGCTGAGGTCAACTTGGAGGTTGGAGCTCCGACTTCCATGGGCACTATTCCTCCCCGGGACCTGCCGCCAAGTCTGGCCGGGGGACAGTGACACATTCCCGGGTAGCCTGAGCGGATGCTCCCGCTGAACTCTTTAGTTCCATGGGCATGTTCCTCATCAGGAACCCAACGACCAAGGGTGGCCGAGGGACAGTGACACATTCTCGGGTAGCCTGAGTGGCTGCTCCCGCTGAGCTACTTCCATGAGCACTATTCCTCCCCGGGACCTGCCGCCAAGTCTGGCCGGGGGACAGTGACACATTCCCGGGTAGCCTGAGTGGCTGCTCCCGCTGAGCTACTTCCATGGGCACTATTCCTCCCCGGGACTTGCCGCCAAGTCTTGGCCGGGGGACAGTGACACATTCCCGGGTAGCCTGAGTGGCTGCTCCCGCTGAGCCACTTCCATGGGCACTATTCCTCCCCGGGACTTGCCGCCAAGTCTTGGCCGGGGGACAGTGACACATTGCCGGGTAGCCTGAGTGGCTGCTCCCGCTGAGCTCTTACTTCCATGGGCATGTTCCTGACCGGGACCAACTACCAAGTGTGGCCGGGTTTCGAGCTCCAAACTCGGCTTGCACTTGGTGGCCAAGGGGGTCCCCTCCGCTCCAGGAAGGGCGCCCTCCAGCGGGCAGACGAGGGTACTTCTAGTCTGCCCGAGCTCCATGGGGCCCCTCTCGCCCCTAGGCTCCCCGCCCAGGGTTCCAGGGTCCCGGCTACAGCCACCCAGCCGAGTCCCATATAGGGTACCGGGCCTGGCAGGAATCATGCCGGAATTAGTGAGACCTCCTCGGCCGCGGCTCAGCCGCAAAACTCCCTTTCGCGGTTCTCTTCCCACCAACTTCCATGGGCATGTTCCTCACCGGGACCTCCGACCAAGTGTGGCCGGGGAACAGTCACCCATGCCCGGGCAGCCTCAGCGAGTGCTCCCGCTGAGGTCAACTTGGAGGTTGGAGCTCCGACTTCCATGGGCACTATTCCTCCCCGGGACCTGCCGCCAAGTCTGGCCGGGGGACAGTGACACATTCCCGGGTAGCCTGAGCGGATGCTCCCGCTGAACTCTTTAGTTCCATGGGCATGTTCCTCATCAGGAACCCAACGACCAAGGGTGGCCGAGGGACAGTGACACATTCTCGGGTAGCCTGAGTGGCTGCTCCCGCTGAGCTACTTCCATGAGCACTATTCCTCCCCGGGACCTGCCGCCAAGTCTGGCCGGGGGACAGTGACACATTCCCGGGTAGCCTGAGTGGCTGCTCCCGCTGAGCTACTTCCATGGGCACTATTCCTCCCCGGGACCTGCCGCCAAGTCTTGGCCGGGGGACAGTGACACATTCCCGGGTAGCCTGAGTGGCTGCTCCCGCTGAGCCACTTCCATGGGCATTATTCCTCCCCGGGACTTGCCGCCAAGTCTTGGCCGGGGGACAGTGACACATTGCCGGGTAGCCTGAGTGGCTGCTCCCGCTGAGCTCTTACTTCCATGGGCATGTTCCTGACCGGGACCAACTACCAAGTGTGGCCGGGTTTCGAGCTCCAAACTCGGCTTGCACTTGGTGGCCAAGGGGGTCCCCTCCGCTCCGGGAAGGGCGCCCTCCAGCGGGCAGACGAGGGTACTTCTAGTCTGCCCGAGCTCCATGGGGCCCCTCTCGCCCCTAGGCTCCCCGCCCAGGGTTCCAGGGTCCCGGCTACAGCCACCCAGCCGAGTCCCATATAGGGTACCGGGCCTGGCAGGAATCATGCCGGAATTAGTGAGACCTCCTCGGCCGCGGCTCAGCCGCAAAACTCCCTTTCGCGGTTCTCTTCCCACCAACTTCCATGGGCATGTTCCTCACCGGGACCTCCGACCAAGTGTGGCCGGGGAACAGTCACCCATGCCCGGGCAGCCTCAGCGAGTGCTCCCGCTGAGGTCAACTTGGAGGTTGGAGCTCCGACTTCCATGGGCACTATTCCTCCCCGGGACCTGCCGCCAAGTCTGGCCGGGGGACAGTGACACATTCCCGGGTAGCCTGAGCGGATGCTCCCGCTGAACTCTTTAGTTCCATGGGCATGTTCCTCATCAGGAACCCAACGACCAAGGGTGGCCGAGGGACAGTGACACATTCTCGGGTAGCCTGAGTGGCTGCTCCCGCTGAGCTACTTCCATGAGCACTATTCCTCCCCGGGACCTGCCGCCAAGTCTGGCCGGGGGACAGTGACACATTCCCGGGTAGCCTGAGTGGCTGCTCCCGCTGAGCTACTTCCATGGGCACTATTCCTCCCCGGGACTTGCCGCCAAGTCTTGGCCGGGGGACAGTGACACATTCCCGGGTAGCCTGAATGGCTGCTCCCGCTGAGCTCCGACTTCCATGGCCATGTTCCTCACCGGGACCTCCGACCAAGCCTGGCCGGGTTTCGAGCTCCAAACTCGGCTTGCACTTGGTGGCCAAGGGGGTCCCCTCCGCTCCGGGAAGGGCGCCCTCCAGCGGGCAGACGAGGGTACTTCTAGTCTGCCCGAGCTCCATGGGGCCCCTCTCGCCCCTAGGCTCCCCGCCCAGGGTTCCAGGGTCCCGGCTACAGCCACCCAGCCGAGTCCCATATAGGGTACCGGGCCTGGCAGGAATCATGCCGGAATTAGTGAGACCTCCTCGGCCGCGGCTCAGCCGCAAAACTCCCTTTCGCGGTTCTCTTCCCACCAACTTCCATGGGCATGTTCCTCACCGGGACCTCCGACCAAGTGTGGCCGGGGAACAGTCACCCATGCCCGGGCAGCCTCAGCGAGTGCTCCCGCTGAGGTCAACTTGGAGGTTGGAGCTCCGACTTCCATGGGCACTATTCCTCCCCGGGACCTGCCGCCAAGTCTGGCCGGGGGACAGTGACACATTCCCGGGTAGCCTGAGCGGATGCTCCTGCTGAACTCTTTAGTTCCATGGGCATGTTCCTCATCAGGAACCCAACGACCAAGGGTGGCCGAGGGACAGTGACACATTCTCGGGTAGCCTGAGTGGCTGCTCCCGCTGAGCTACTTCCATGAGCACTATTCCTCCCCGGGACCTGCCGCCAAGTCTGGCCGGGGGACAGTGACACATTCCCGGGTAGCCTGAGTGGCTGCTCCCGCTGAGCTACTTCCATGGGCACTATTCCTCCCCGGGACCTGCCGCCAAGTCTTGGCCGGGGGACAGTGACACATTCCCGGGTAGCCTGAGTGGCTGCTCCCGCTGAGCCACTTCCATGGGCATTATTCCTCCCCGGGACTTGCCGCCAAGTCTTGGCCGGGGGACAGTGACACATTGCCGGGTAGCCTGAGTGGCTGCTCCCGCTGAGCTCTTACTTCCATGGGCATGTTCCTGACCGGGACCAACTACCAAGTGTGGCCGGGTTTCGAGCTCCAAACTCGGCTTGCACTTGGTGGCCAAGGGGGTCCCCTCCGCTCCGGGAAGGGCGCCCTCCAGCGGGCAGACGAGGGTACTTCTAGTCTGCCCGAGCTCCATGGGGCCCCTCTCGCCCCTAGGCTCCCCGCCCAGGGTTCCAGGGTCCCGGCTACAGCCACCCAGCCGAGTCCCATATAGGGTACCGGGCCTGGCAGGAATCATGCCGGAATTAGTGAGACCTCCTCGGCCGCGGCTCAGCCGCAAAACTCCCTTTCGCGGTTCTCTTCCCACCAACTTCCATGGGCATGTTCCTCACCGGGACCTCCGACCAAGTGTGGCCGGGGAACAGTCACCCATGCCCGGGCAGCCTCAGCGAGTGCTCCCGCTGAGGTCAACTTGGAGGTTGGAGCTCCGACTTCCATGGGCACTATTCCTCCCCGGGACCTGCCGCCAAGTCTGGCCGGGGGACAGTGACACATTCCCGGGTAGCCTGAGCGGATGCTCCCGCTGAACTCTTTAGTTCCATGGGCATGTTCCTCATCAGGAACCCAACGACCAAGGGTGGCCGAGGGACAGTGACACATTCTCGGGTAGCCTGAGTGGCTGCTCCCGCTGAGCTACTTCCATGAGCACTATTCCTCCCCGGGACCTGCCGCCAAGTCTGGCCGGGGGACAGTGACACATTCCCGGGTAGCCTGAGTGGCTGCTCCCGCTGAGCTACTTCCATGGGCACTATTCCTCCCCGGGACTTGCCGCCAAGTCTTGGCCGGGGGACAGTGACACATTCCCGGGTAGCCTGAATGGCTGCTCCCGCTGAGCTCCGACTTCCATGGCCATGTTCCTCACCGGGACCTCCGACCAAGCCTGGCCGGGTTTCGAGCTCCAAACTCGGCTTGCACTTGGTGGCCAAGGGGGTCCCCTCCGCTCCGGGAAGGGCGCCCTCCAGCGGGCAGACGAGGGTACTTCTAGTCTGCCCGAGCTCCATGGGGCCCCTCTCGCCCCTAGGCTCCCCGCCCAGGGTTCCAGGGTCCCGGCTACAGCCACCCAGCCGAGTCCCATATAGGGTACCGGGCCTGGCAGGAATCATGCCGGAATTAGTGAGACCTCCTCGGCCGCGGCTCAGCCGCAAAACTCCCTTTCGCGGTTCTCTTCCCACCAACTTCCATGGGCATGTTCCTCACCGGGACCTCCGACCAAGTGTGGCCGGGGAACAGTCACCCATGCCCGGGCAGCCTCAGCGAGTGCTCCCGCTGAGGTCAACTTGGAGGTTGGAGCTCCGACTTCCATGGGCACTATTCCTCCCCGGGACCTGCCGCCAAGTCTGGCCGGGGGACAGTGACACATTCCCGGGTAGCCTGAGCGGATGCTCCCGCTGAACTCTTTAGTTCCATGGGCATGTTCCTCATCAGGAACCCAACGACCAAGGGTGGCCGAGGGACAGTGACACATTCTCGGGTAGCCTGAGTGGCTGCTCCCGCTGAGCTACTTCCATGAGCACTATTCCTCCCCGGGACCTGCCGCCAAGTCTGGCCGGGGGACAGTGACACATTCCCGGGTAGCCTGAGTGGCTGCTCCCGCTGAGCTACTTCCATGGGCACTATTCCTCCCCGGGACTTGCCGCCAAGTCTTGGCCGGGGGACAGTGACACATTCCCGGGTAGCCTGAATGGCTGCTCCCGCTGAGCTCCGACTTCCATGGCCATGTTCCTCACCGGGACCTCCGACCAAGCCTGGCCGGGTTTCGAGCTCCAAACTCGGCTTGCACTTGGTGGCCAAGGGGGTCCCCTCCGCTCCGGGAAGGGCGCCCTCCAGCGGGCAGACGAGGGTACTTCTAGTCTGCCCGAGCTCCATGGGGCCCCTCTCGCCCCTAGGCTCCCCGCCCAGGGTTCCAGGGTCCCGGCTACAGCCACCCAGCCGAGTCCCATATAGGGTACCGGGCCTGGCAGGAATCATGCCGGAATTAGTGAGACCTCCTCGGCCGCGGCTCAGCCGCAAAACTCCCTTTCGCGGTTCTCTTCCCACCAACTTCCATGGGCATGTTCCTCACCGGGACCTCCGACCAAGTGTGGCCGGGGAACAGTCACCCATGCCCGGGCAGCCTCAGCGAGTGCTCCCGCTGAGGTCAACTTGGAGGTTGGAGCTCCGACTTCCATGGGCACTATTCCTCCCCGGGACCTGCCGCCAAGTCTGGCCGGGGGACAGTGACACATTCCCGGGTAGCCTGAGCGGATGCTCCCGCTGAACTCTTTAGTTCCATGGGCATGTTCCTCATCAGGAACCCAACGACCAAGGGTGGCCGAGGGACAGTGACACATTCTCGGGTAGCCTGAGTGGCTGCTCCCGCTGAGCTACTTCCATGAGCACTATTCCTCCCCGGGACCTGCCGCCAAGTCTGGCCGGGGGACAGTGACACATTCCCGGGTAGCCTGAGTGGCTGCTCCCGCTGAGCTACTTCCATGGGCACTATTCCTCCCCGGGACTTGCCGCCAAGTCTTGGCCGGGGGACAGTGACACATTCCCGGGTAGCCTGAGTGGCTGCTCCCGCTGAGGTACTTCCATGAGCACTATTCCTCCCCGGGACTTGCCGCCAAGTCTTGGCCGGGGGACAGTGACACATTCCCGGGTAGCCTGAGTGGCTGCTCCCGCTGAGCTCTTACTTCCATGGGCACTATTCCTCCCCGGGACTTGCCGCCAAGTCTGGCCGGGGGACAGTGACACATTCCCGGGTAGCCTGAGTGGCTGCTCCCGCTGAGCTCCGACTTCCATGGCCATGTTCCTCACCGGGACCTCCGACCAAGCCTGGCCGGGTTTCGAGCTCCAAACTCGGCTTGCACTTGGTGGCCAAGGGGGTCCCCTCCGCTCCGGGAAGGGCGCCCTCCAGCGGGCAGACGAGGGTACTTCTAGTCTGCCCGAGCTCCATGGGGCCCCTCTCGCCCCTAGGCTCCCCGCCCAGGGTTCCAGGGTCACGGATCCAACCACCATGCCGAGTCCGGTTTGGGGACCGGGAATGGCAGGAATCAAGCCGGGATCGGTGCGCCCTCCTCGGCCGCGGCTTAGCGCAAAAACTCCCTTTCGCGGTTCTCTTCCCTTCAACTTCCATGGGCACGTTCCACACCGGGACCTACGACCAAGTGAGCCCGGGGAACAGTCACCCATGCCCGGGCAGCCTCAGCAAGTGCTCCCGCTGAGGGCAATTTGGAGTTTGGAGCTCCGACTTCCATGGGCATGTTCCTCACCGGGACCTACGACCAAGCGTGGCCGAGAACAGTGACACATTCCCGGGTAAGCCTGAGCGGCTTCTCCCGCTGAACTCTTACTTCCATGGGCATGTTCCTCATCAGAAACCCAACGACCAAGTGTGGCCGAGGGACAGTGACACATTCACGGGTAGCCTCAGCAGCTGCTCCCGCTGAGCTACTTCCATGGGCACTATTCCTCCCCGGGACTTGCCGCCAAGTCTTGGCCGGGGGACAGTGACACATTCCCGGGTAGCCTGAGTGGCTGCTCCCGCTGAGGTACTTCCATGAGCACTATTCCTCCCCGGGACTTGCCGCCAAGTCTTGGCCGGGGGACAGTGACACATTCCCGGGTAGCCTGAGTGGCTGCTCCCGCTGAGCTCCGACTTCCATGGCCATGTTCCTCACCGGGACCTCCGACCAAGCCTGGCCGGGTTTCGAGCTCCAAACTCGGCTTGCACTTGGTGGCCAAGGGGGTCCCCTCCGCTCCGGGAAGGGCGCCCTCCAGCGGGCAGACGAGGGTACTTCTAGTCTGCCCGAGCTCCATGGGGCCCCTCTCGCCCCTAGGCTCCCCGCCCAGGGTTCCAGGGTCACGGATCCAACCACCATGCCGAGTCCGGTTTGGGGACCGGGAATGGCAGGAATCAAGCCGGGATCGGTGCGCCCTCCTCGGCCGCGGCTTAGCGCAAAAACTCCCTTTCGCGGTTCTCTTCCCTTCAACTTCCATGGGCACGTTCCACACCGGGACCTACGACCAAGTGAGCCCGGGGAACAGTCACCCATGCCCGGGCAGCCTCAGCAAGTGCTCCCGCTGAGGGCAATTTGGAGTTTGGAGCTCCGACTTCCATGGGCATGTTCCTCACCGGGACCTACGACCAAGCGTGGCCGAGAACAGTGACACATTCCCGGGTAAGCCTGAGCGGCTTCTCCCGCTGAACTCTTACTTCCATGGGCATGTTCCTCATCAGAAACCCAACGACCAAGTGTGGCCGAGGGACAGTGACACATTCACGGGTAGCCTCAGCAGCTGCTCCCGCTGAGCTACTTCCATGGGCACTATTCCTCCCCGGGACTTGCCGCCAAGTCTGGCCGGGGGACAGTGACACATTCCCGGGTAGCCTGAGTGGCTGCTCCCGCTGAGCTACTTCCATGGGCACTATTCCTCCCCGGGACTTGCCGCCAAGTCTTGGCCGGGGGACAGTGACACATTCCCGGGTAGCCTGAGTGGCTGCTCCCGCTGAGCTCTTACTTCCATGGGCACTATTCCTCCCCGGGACTTGCCGCCAAGTCTGGCCGGGGGACAGTGACACATTCCCGGGTAGCCTGAGTGGCTGCTCCCGCTGAGCTCCGACTTCCATGGCCATGTTCCTCACCGGGACCTCCGACCAAGCCTGGCCGGGTTTCGAGCTCCAAACTCGGCTTGCACTTGGTGGCAAAGGGGGTCCCCTCCGCTCCGGGAAGGGCGCCCTCCAGCGGGCAGACGAGGGTACTTCTAGTCTGCCCGAGCTCCATGGGGCCCCTCTCGCCCCTAGGCTCCCCGCCCAGGGTTCCAGGGTCACGGATCCAACCACCATGCCGAGTCCGGTTTGGGGACCGGGAATGGCAGGAATCAAGCCGGGATCGGTGCGCCCTCCTCGGCCGCGGCTTAGCGCAAAAACTCCCTTTCGCGGTTCTCTTCCCTTCAACTTCCATGGGCACGTTCCACACCGGGACCTACGACCAAGTGAGCCCGGGGAACAGTCACCCATGCCCGGGCAGCCTCAGCAAGTGCTCCAGCTGAGGTCAATTTGGAGTTTGGAGCTCCGACTTCCATGGGCATGTTCCTCACCGGGACCTACGACCAAGCGTGGCCGAGAACAGTGACACATTCCCGGGTAAGCCTTAGCGGCTTCTCCCGCTGAGCTCCGACTTCCATGAGCACTATTCCTCCCCGGGACTTGCCGCCAAGTCTGGCCTGGGGGGACAGTGACACATTCCCGGGAAGCCTGTGCGGCTGCTCCCGCTAGGCTCTTACTTCCATGGGCATTATTCCTCCCCGGGACTTGCCGCCAAGTCTGGCCGGGGGACAGTGACTCTTGGCCGGATAGGCCAAGTGGCTTCTCCCGCTGACTTGCCCCTTTGGAAGTAGTAGCTCCTACTTCCATGGGCATTATTCCTCCCCGGGACCTACTGCCTAGTGTAGCCGGGGAACAGTGACTCTTGGCCGGATAGGCCAACTGGCTTCTCCCGCTGACTTGCCCCTTTGGAAGTAGGAGCTCTTACTTCCATGGGCATTATTCCTCCCCGGGACCTACTGCCAAGTGTGGCCGGGGAACAGTGACTCTTGGCCGGATAGGCCAACTGGCTTCTCCCGCTGACTTGCCCCTTTGGAAGTAGGAGCTCTTACTTCCAAGGGCATTACACCTCTCGGGCACTTAGAGCCAAGTGTCTTCACCCTTTGGAGGTAGTAGCTCCTACTTCCATGGGCATTATTCCTCCCAGGGACCTACTGCCAAATGTGGCCGGGGAACAGTGACTCTAGGCCGGATAGGCCAACTGGCTTCTCCCGCTGACTTGCCCCTTTGGAAGTAGTACCTCCTACTTCCATGGGCATTATTCCTCCCCGGGACCTACTGCCAAGTGTGGCCGGGGAACAGTGACCCTTGGCCGGATAGGCCAAGTGGCTTCTCCCGCTGACTTGCCCCTTTGGAAGTAGTAGCTCTTACTTCCATGGGCATTATACCTCTCGGGGACTTAGAGCCAAGTGTCTTCACCCTTTGAAGGTAGTAGCTCCTACTTCCATGGGCATTATTCCTCCCCGGGACCTACTGCCAAGTGTGGCCGGGGAACAGTGACCCTTGGCCGGGTAGGCCAAGTGGCTTCTCCCGCTGACTTGCCCCTTTGGAAGTAGTAGCTCCTACTTCCATGGGCATTATTCCTCCCCGGGACCTACTGCCAAGTGTGGCCGGGGAACAGTGACCCTTGGCCGGATAGGCCAAGTGGCTTCTCCCGCTGACTTGCCCCTTTGGAAGTAGTAGCTCCTACTTCCATGGGCATTATTCCTCCCCGGGACCTACTGCCAAGTGTGGCCGGGGAACAGTGACCCTTGGCCGGATAGGCCAAGTGGCTTCTCCCGCTGACTTGCCCCTTTGGAAGTAGTAGCTCCTACTTCCATGGGCATTATTCCTCCCCGGGACCTACTGCCAAGTGTGGCCGGGGAACAGTGACCCTTGGCCGGATAGGCCAAGTGGCTTCTCCCGCTGACTTGCCCCTTTGGAAGTAGTACCTCCTACTTCCATGGGCATTATTCCTCCCCGGGACCTACTGCCAAGTGTGGCCGGGGAACAGTGACCCTTGGCCGGATAGGCCAAGTGGCTTCTCCCGCTGACTTGCCCCTTTGGAAGTAGTAGCTCTTACTTCCATGGGCATTATACCTCTCGGGGACTTAGAGCCAAGTGTCTTCACCCTTTGAAGGTAGTAGCTCCTACTTCCATGGGCATTATTCCTCCCCGGGACCTACTGCCAAGTGTGGCCGGGGAACAGTGACCCTTGGCCGGGTAGGCCAAGTGGCTTCTCCCGCTGACTTGCCCCTTTGGAAGTAGTAGCTCCTACTTCCATGGGCATTATTCCTCCCCGGGACCTACTGCCAAGTGTGGCCGGGGAACAGTGACCCTTGGCCGGATAGGCCAAGTGGCTTCTCCCGCTGACTTGCCCCTTTGGAAGTAGTAGCTCCTACTTCCATGGGCATTATTCCTCCCCGGGACCTACTGCCAAGTGTGGCCGGGGAAAAGTGACCCTTGGCCGGATAGGCCAAGTGGCTTCTCCCGCTGACTTGCCCCTTTGGAAGTAGTAGCTCCTACTTCCATGGGCATTATTCCTCCCCGGGACCTACTGCCAAGTGTGGCCGGGGAACAGTGACCCTTGGCCGGATAGGCCAAGTGGCTTCTCCCGCTGACTTGCCCCTTTGGAAGTAGTACCTCCTACTTCCATGGGCATTATTCCTCCCCGGGACCTACTGCCAAGTGTGGCCGGGGAACAGTGACCCTTGGCCGGATAGGCCAAGTGGCTTCTCCCGCTGACTTGCCCCTTTGGAAGTAGTAGCTCTTACTTCCATGGGCATTATACCTCTCGGGGACTTAGAGCCAAGTGTCTTCACCCTTTGAAGGTAGTAGCTCCTACTTCCATGGGCATTATTCCTCCCCGGGACCTACTGCCAAGTGTGGCCGGGGAACAGTGACCCTTGGCCGGGTAGGCCAAGTGGCTTCTCCCGCTGACTTGCCCCTTTGGAAGTAGTAGCTCCTACTTCCATGGGCATTATTCCTCCCCGGGACCTACTGCCAAGTGTGGCCGGGGAACAGTGACCCTTGGCCGGATAGGCCAAGTGGCTTCTCCCGCTGACTTGCCCCTTTGGAAGTAGTAGCTCCTACTTCCATGGGCATTATTCCTCCCCGGGACCTACTGCCAAGTGTGGCCGGGGAACAGTGACCCTTGGCCGGATAGGCCAAGTGGCTTCTCCCGCTGACTTGCCCCTTTGGAAGTAGTAGCTCCTACTTCCATGGGCATTATTCCTCCCCGGGACCTACTGCCAAGTGTGGCCGGGGAACAGTGACCCTTGGCCGGGTAGGCCAAGTGGCTTCTCCCGCTGACTTGCCCCTTTGGAAGTAGTAGCTCCTACTTCCATGGGCATTATTCCTCCCCGGGACCTACTGCCAAGTGTGGCCGGGGAACAGTGACCCTAAACCGGGTAGGCCAAGTGGCTTCTCCCGCTGACTTGCCCCTTTGGAAGTAGTAGCTCCTACTTCCATGGGCATTATTCCTCCCCGGGACCTACTGCCAAGTGTGGCCGGGGAACAGTGACCCTAAACCGGGTAGGCCAAGTGGCTTCTCCCGCTGACTTGCCCCTTTGGAAGTAGTAGCTCCTACTTCCATGGGCATTATTCCTCCCCGGGACCTACTGCCAAGTGTGGCCGGGGAACAGGGACCCTTGGCCGGGTAGACCAAGTGGCTTCTCCCGCTGACTTGCCCCTTTGGAAGTAGAGGCTCCTACTTCCATGGGCATTATTCCTCCCCGGGACCTACTGCCAAGTGTGGCCGGGGAACAGTGACCCTTGGCCGGATAGGCCAAGTGGCTTCTCCCGCTGACTTGCCCCTTTGGAAGTAGTAGCTCCTACTTCCATGGGCATTATTCCTCCCCGGGACCTACTGCCAAGTGTGGCCGGGGAACAGTGACCCTTGGCCGGATAGGCCAAGTGGCTTCTCCCGCTGACTTGCCCCTTTGGAAGTAGGAGCTCTTACTTCCATGGGCATTATTCCTCCTCGGGACCTACTGCCAAGTGTGGCCGGGGAACAGTGACTCTTGGCCGGATAGGCCAACTGGCTTCTCCCGCTGACTTGCCCCTTTGGAAGTAGGAGCTCTTACTTCCATGGGCATTATTCCTCCCCGGGACCTACTGCCAAGTGTGGCCGGGGAACAGTGACCCTTGGCCGGATAGGCCAACTGGCTGCTCCCGCTGACTTGCCCCTTTGGAAGTAGAGGCTCCTACTTCCATGGGCATTATTCCTCCCCGGGACCTACTGCCAAGTGTGGCCGGGGAACAGTGACTCTTGGCCGGATAGGCCAACTGGCTTCTCCCGCTGACTTGCCCCTTTGGAAGTAGGAGCTCTTACTTCCAAGGGCATTACACCTCTCGGGCACTTAGAGCCAAGTGTCTTCACCCTTTGGAGGTAGTAGCTCCTACTTCCATGGGCATTATTCCTCCCAGGGACCTACTGCCAAATGTGGCCGGGGAACAGTGACTCTAGGCCGGATAGGCCAACTGGCTTCTCCCGCTGACTTGCCCCTTTGGAAGTAGTAGCTCCTACTTCCATGGGCATTATTCCTCCCCGGGACCTACTGCCTAGTGTGGCCGGGGAACAGTGACTCTTGGCCGGATAGGCCAACTGGCTTCTCCCGCTGACTTGCCCCTTTGGAAGTAGTAGCTCCTACTTCCATGGGCATTATTCCTCCCCGGGACCTACTGCCTAGTGTAGCCGGGGAACAGTGACTCTTGGCCGGATAGGCCAACTGGCTTCTCCCGCTGACTTGCCCCTTTGGAAGTAGGAGCTCTTACTTCCAAGGGCATTACACCTCTCGGGCACTTAGAGCCAAGTGTCTTCACCCTTTGGAGGTAGTAGCTCCTACTTCCATGGGCATTATTCCTCCCAGGGACCTACTGCCAAATGTGGCCGGGGAACAGTGACTCTAGGCCGGATAGGCCAACTGGCTTCTCCCGCTGACTTGCCCCTTTGGAAGTAGGAGCTCTTACTTCCATGGGCATTATTCCTCCCCGGGACCTACTGCCAAGTGTGGCCGGGGAACAGTGACCCTTGGCCGGATAGGCCAACTGGCTGCTCCCGCTGACTTGCCCCTTTGGAAGTAGAGGCTCCTACTTCCATGGGCATTATTCCTCCCCGGGACCTACTGCCAAGTGTGGCCGGGGAACAGTGACCCTTGGCCGGATAGGCCAACTGGCTGCTCCCGCTGACTTGCCCCTTTGGAAGTAGGAGCTCTTACTTCCATGGGCATTATACCTCTCGGGCACTTAGAGCCAAGTGTCTTCACCCTTTGGAGGTAGTAGCTCCTACTTCCATGGGCATTATTCCTCCCCGGGACCTACTGCCAAGTGTGGCCGGGGAACAGTGACTCTTGGCCGGATAGGCCAACTGGCTTCTCCCGCTGACTTGCCCCTTTGGAAGTAGGAGCTCTTACTTCCATGGGCATTATTCCTCCTCGGGACCTACTGCCAAGTGTGGCCGGGGAACAGTGACTCTTGGCCGGATAGGCCAACTGGCTTCTCCCGCTGACTTGCCCCTTTGGAAGTAGGAGCTCTTACTTCCATGGGCATTATTCCTCCCCGGGACCTACTGCCAAGTGTGGCCGGGGAACAGTGACCCTTGGCCGGATAGGCCAACTGGCTGCTCCCGCTGACTTGCCCCTTTGGAAGTAGAGGCTCCTACTTCCATGGGCATTATTCCTCCCCGGGACCTACTGCCAAGTGTGGCCGGGGAACAGTGACTCTTGGCCGGATAGGCCAACTGGCTTCTCCCGCTGACTTGCCCCTTTGGAAGTAGGAGCTCTTACTTCCAAGGGCATTACACCTCTCGGGCACTTAGAGCCAAGTGTCTTCACCCTTTGGAGGTAGTAGCTCCTACTTCCATGGGCATTATTCCTCCCAGGGACCTACTGCCTAGTGTAGCCGGGGAACAGTGACTCTTGGCCGGATAGGCCAACTGGCTTCTCCCGCTGACTTGCCCCTTTGGAAGTAGGAGCTCTTACTTCCAAGGGCATTACACCTCTCGGGCACTTAGAGCCAAGTGTCTTCACCCTTTGGAGGTAGTAGCTCCTACTTCCATGGGCATTATTCCTCCCAGGGACCTACTGCCAAATGTGGCCGGGGAACAGTGACTCTAGGCCGGATAGGCCAACTGGCTTCTCCCGCTGACTTGCCCCTTTGGAAGTAGAGGCTCCTACTTCCATGGGCATTATTCCTCCCCGGGACCTACTGCCTAGTGTGGCCGGGGAACAGTGACTCTTGGCCGGATAGGCCAACTGGCTTCTCCCGCTGACTTGCCCCTTTGGAAGTAGGAGCTCTTACTTCCATGGGCATTATTCCTCCTCGGGACCTACTGCCAAGTGTGGCCGGGGAACAGTGACTCTTGGCCGGATAGGCCAACTGGCTTCTCCCGCTGACTTGCCCCTTTGGAAGTAGGAGCTCTTACTTCCATGGGCATTATTCCTCCCCGGGACCTACTGCCAAGTGTGGCCGGGGTACAGTGACTCTTGGCCGGATAGGCGAAGTGGCTTCTCCCGCTGACTTGCCCCTTTGGAAGTAGGAGCTCCTACTTCCATGGGCATTATTCCTCCCCGGGACTTGCCGCCAAGTCTGGCCGGGGGACAGTGACACTTGGCCGGGTAGGCGAAGTGGCTTCTCCCGCTGACTTGCCCCTTTGGAAGTAGGAGCTCCTACTTCCATGGGCATTATTCCTCCCCGGGACTTGCCGCCAAGTCTGGCCGGGGGACAGTGACACTTGGCCGGGTAGGCGAAGTGGCTTCTCCCGCTGACTT
>NW_027285071.1:52500-77500 GCF_040894005.1 Engystomops pustulosus
GCCACCGCCTTCGCCCTAGCCTCGCCGTCAGTCGATGAAGAACGTCGTTCGCCCTCCTCTGCTCGGGATTTGGAAACGGCCTGGCCTTCGCCTACTCCGTCGGGCAACTGCCTTCCGCCAGCCCCTTCCCTCGAATCCCCTTCTTCCATTTTAGACCCGATCAGGGGATTGGTCAGCCCAGCCCTGGGGTAGGAAGAGGGGTTGGGGTCGGTTCGGCTTCGGGTGCCCCCGCTCGGCCAAAGGTTCCCCTCGCTTTGGAAGCACGCGAGGTCGCGGAGGGTGTCGGGGTTATTTTCGGCTCCCTGGCTTCGCGGGAGCGGCCTTCGGCTAGGGCCGACGCCGTCCGGCCCGCGCAGATTTGGACCGGGGTCCGGGGCGAGTACCTGCCTCTCTCACGAAGGGAGTGTCACCGGTAAGAAGCCTCTTCCCACGTCTGCTTGCCGACTTACGCTCGCCCCGACGAGAGGCCCAACCGAAAGAGTGGAAAGAGGCAGAGATTTCCAGGGTCGCCCCACCAGGGATGCAATACCCCAGTGCAGACTGTCGGCCCTGCCCCGAACCTACTCGGTGGTTTGAAGGTTAACCTCTTGGGGAAAAGCAGCGATTCGCCTCGCGGTGCGTGCCTCCGCGGATCTAAACCCCCCTCGATCGATGTGGGGCCAGAGGACCCCTTTTCCCCGTACGAAACGGCCGGCTCACCATGGGCTCGACATCCGTGGGTCGGAGAGTTGAGCGCTTACGCGCGGCGGGACCTTATAACCTGCAGCGGCTGAGGAGCGAAGATTTCCAGGGTGGGCCCCCGGGGATGCCATACCCCGAGCAGCCAGTCGGCCCCGCTCCTAGCGCGCTGACGAGCAATGGAGTCTTCCCCGCGGCAGCCACCGCCCTCGCCTCGCCGTCGGTCGATGAAGAGCCGAGTTCGCCCTCCTCTGCTCGGGACTCGGAAACGGCCTGGCCTTCGCCTACTCCGTCGGGCAACTGCCTTCCGCCAGCCCCTTCCCTCGAATCCCCTTCTTCCATTTTAGACCCGATCAGGGGATTGGTCAGCCCAGCCCTGGGGTAGGAAGAGGGGTTGGGGTCGGTTCGGCTTCCGGTGCCCCCGCTCGGCCAAAGGTCCCCTCGCTTTGGAAGCACGCGAGGGTGCCGGGGTTATTTTCGGCTTGACGCCTAAGTCCGGTCCCTGCCGGCTCCCGTCGAGGCCCGCGGTCAAAACCAGCTCCCCGGCTGTCGGAGCCGGAGCCCCGCAGCCCGAGCGGACGCACCGAGTCCCTCATGTAAGGGATAGCCGCCCCTACGGAACGGCCCGGACTGGGACCAGGCTCCCCCAGGCGCCGAAGGGGTGGGTCGGCCGTGTTGCCGAAGCTTAGCCGGCGCTGATGACCGCAGCCCCTAACGACGCCCACAGGCGGGGGAGCCAAGGAGAGCACTAGGAAGACGTGGCGGGGTCGGACGGCTCAATTTCCAGGGTGGGACCCCGGGGGTTCAGTACCCCGGGCATCCGGTCGGTTTCGCCGGCGAGACCCCAAGCCTTCCACGGCCCCCTTCGTGGGTGCAGGGATACCGAGCAGGGTGGCTTAGACGCCAATTCCCCAGAAGTATTAGGGATAGGGTTTGTCCGGGCGCCATCCGCAGCGACAACCTCGCAAAAGAAGCTCTCTTCCACAAAGCACGGGCAACGTTCGGGTGCGAGTGTTGGTCTCCCATGGTCTACCGACTCCCCCGGGCGGCCCAAGCGTTACGCCCACGGCCGGGCCCTCGAGCAGGCGCACCCCTGGTGCCTCTCGTAAGGGAAGGCTACGGTCCTCAACCCCTCGTATGGCGGGGAGGGCGCATTTGAAACGCTAAAGGACGAGCCCTGTTCGGGACCTGGCGGGGATCCGCGGATTGGCGAGAGGGATGGGTCTGCCGTTGGTCAGAGGGGACGCACCCCTGGGACGCAGTTTGGCATTAGCGACCGATGGCCCATCTACGACCATGTACTCCGGGAGCGCCAAGGAGGACGCGGGTGGGCTTTGGGGGCAGACTCAATTTCCAGGGTCTGGGCGCCGGGGGTGCAATACCCTTAAGCGCTCATGTCGGTTTCGTCTGCCGCCCGCCTCTGGCCCGGCTCCTAGTGACGGGTGCTGTGAACGTGCGATCGTGCTTGCGGTTGAAGAGTTCGAAGGCTACCGCTGGGGATAACACGCCCGGGGAATTTAGAAAAACCCCCCCCTCCGCTACAATCTCTGCTTCTGCCGGACTCGGAGGGGAGCCGCCCCGGGGGCGACCGCTCCCTCTCCTCTTCCGCGGCGTGCCGCGCGCTTCGCCGTCAGCAGCGGAGCGAACCTTTTTCTCGGTCCGCAGCTCTTCAGGCGTAGGCGGGCAGCGCTAACAGGGTACACTGGGGACCACTCGACCGCTACCGCTCCTACGGCAGACGACCCTACCTACCGCGGAAGCGCCACGGTGGGTCTAAGCCTCGTCCCCGCGAGGAGCAAGCGGGAGCCGTCCCTTTTCGTGCTGCGGAAATAAACCGTGGACACAGAAGTGTCTGCGCTCTCCGACCGGGCGGGGGGCGATTGGACTTGCCCGAGGGACACTAGGCGAGGCGCTACCGCGGGGAGCCGGAGCTCCTCGCTGGACGCTGCCGCCGCCAACGCCGCCGCCCCCCACCCACGGTACGGTGGAGTACGCCCGTTCCATACGCTTCGTAGCAAACCTCAGCCGAAGCAGAGAGTCCTACCGCTTGTGGCAGGAGCGGGGCCGTGCGAGGACCACACTGGCACCGCGCTACACAACCTTAGGCAGAGGACGACAGCCGCTCACGGGGAGCGGGGGATTGATGCGCGACCAAGACTGAGGCTAAGGAACGCTTTACCATAAACCGGCCGGGGCCAATACCCCTGACCGAGCAAAGTGCCTTGCCCCGCCGGATCGCGCTGTGTCAGATCGATCAAAAGAGCGGAGAGCCGAGACTCTACCGCTGGGAGTTTGTGGAGAACGGCCTGGCTTGCGTCCCGTCCTCCCGCCCTCGACCTCACATGGCTAGCCTCACCCGCCGGGAGCCACCCCATTGGGGACCGTAGGGCGGAGAAGGGGTCTCCGCGTCCGGAATTTTACTTGTGGAGAACGGCCTGGCTTACGTCCCGTCCTCCCGCCCTCGACCTCACATGGCTAGCCTCACCCGCCGGGCGCCACCCCATTGGGGACCGTAGGGCGGAGAAGGGGTCTCCGCGTCCGGAATTTTACTTGTGGAGAACGGCCTGGCTTACGTCCCGTCCTCCCGCCCTCGACCTCACATGGCTAGCCTCACCCGCCGGGCGCCACCCCATTGGGGACCGTAGGGCGGAGAAGGGGTCTCCGCGTCCGGAATTTTACTTGTGGAGAACGGCCTGGCTTACGTCCCGTCCTCCCGCCCTCGACCTCACATGGCTAGCCTCACCCGCCGGGCGCCACCCCATTGGGGACCGTAGGGCGGAGAAGGGGTCTCCGCGTCCGGAATTTCTTGTGGAGAACGGCCTGGCTTACGTCCCGTCCTCCCATGGCTAGCCTCACCCGCCGGGCGCCACCCCATTGGGGACCGTAGGGCGGAGAAGGGGTCTCCGCGTCCGGAATTTTACTTGTGGAGAACGGCCTGGCTTACGTCCCGTCCTCCCGCCCTCGACCTCACATGGCTAGCCTCACCCGCCGGGCGCCACCCCATTGGGGACCGTAGGGCGGAGAAGGGGTCTCCGCGTCCGGAATTTTACTTGTGGAGAACGGCCTGGCTTACGTCCCGTCCTCCCGCCCTCGACCTCACATGGCTAGCCTCACCCGCCGGGCGCCACCCCATTGGGGACCGTAGGGCGGAGAAGGGGTCTCCGCGTCCGGAATTTCTTGTGGAGAACGGCCTGGCTTACGTCCCGTCCTCCCATGGCTAGCCTCACCCGCCGGGCGCCACCCCATTGGGGACCGTAGGGCGGAGAAGGGGTCTCCGCGTCCGGAATTTACTTGTGGAGAACGGCCTGGCTTACGTCCCGTCCTCCCGCCCTCGACCTCACATGGCTAGCCTACCCCGCCGGGCGCCACTCCATTGGGGATACGGTACAGCAAAGCGCGACGCCGCACGATGCCAACACTTTGTGCAAAAACCTGGCAGAGTCGACCAAAACCTCGCTTCTTTGACCGGTATTTTTGATGCTTTTCTCTGCCGCCGAAGGTGCACTGAGGGTCGGATCGCCCAAAATTTTTATGTTTTTGTCTGCGGTTCTTCCGAGAGGTGCCCGCCTGGCAGTTCTTTTTCAGCAGCCTTCGAAGGACATCCGGCGGGCAAGCCAGGGGTCGGCAGCCGCCGGCGGTGAGCCTTCCCCGGCAGGAGCAGGGCAGCTCGGACCGCAAAATTTTTTCGACTTTCGCCGAGGCCAAAAGCCCATGCACTTCGAAATCCTGCCCGCAGCGCCGTCTCCTGTCAGACTTCCCATGCCGCCTGCGGTGGTCCTCGCCCGGCAGAGAGAATCCGGAGTCGCCCTCTCACCGGTTCTTTTTCACCATTCCGGAGCTCTGAAATCTGCCGGACACCGAGTGGCCGAGGACGCTTCCAGGAGGGCGGCAGCGAGAGGCAGAGTGCCACCGGTCGGGTCCCCGGTTCTCCCACACTTTGAAAATTTTTCCCCGTGTGTTCTGGTGGGATGGAGAGAGAGCGTGGCTTATGCGCCCTCTGCCCCGCGGTACGCCCTTGGCTAGCCTTACGCCG
Source organism: Engystomops pustulosus (assembly GCF_040894005.1). Classification (NCBI taxonomy): domain Eukaryota; kingdom Metazoa; phylum Chordata; class Amphibia; order Anura; family Leptodactylidae; genus Engystomops; species Engystomops pustulosus. Next base: position 57,212 of record NW_027285071.1, read on the forward strand.
GTGGTTCGCCAGGCCACCGGCACCTTGTACAGCGGGGTCGGCGTGGCTTATGCGCCCTCTCCCCCGCGGTCCGCCCTGGCTAGCCTTACGCCGGTGGTTCGCCAGGCCACCGGCACCTTGTATGGCGGGGACGGCGTGGCTTATGCGCCCGTCAACCCACCTGCTCGCCCCGGCTAGCCTTTTACCCGGAGGGCGCCACGCTCCGGGTACCAGTGAGCGGCACGAACCCAGTCATACCATGCCGCTCACCTCGCGCCCTCTCCGGCCTCCGCCGCGGAGACCTCCCGCTCTGTTCTGCGGAGAGCGATTACGGGCAAAATCTACAAAGTCCCCGATGGTTAAGGACGTAGACTGTTGAGCGGGACCTACACACTCTTGTAGCCGAAGGGGCTCGCCATTTCCCGCAGAAAATGGATCACCTCCCGCAGAGGAACATGAAATGCCCCTTCCCGCGGGACCCGAAGGACCGCCCTGTCCGAGCAGGCCTCCAGGACCACGGCACGCAAAAGCGACTCAGTCCCGCTGGCATTACAAATCTGACTTAGTGCAAAAACCTGGCAGAGTCGACCAAAACCTCGCTTCTTTGACCGGTATTTTTGATGCTTTTCTCTGCCGCCGAAGGTGCACTGAGGGTGGGATCGGTTCGTTTTGGTCTGCGGTTCTTCCGAGAGGTGCCCGTCTCGGGGTTCTTTTTCAGCAGCCTTCGAAGGCCATCCGGCGGGCAAGCCAGGGGTTGGCAGCCGCCGGCGGTGAGCCTTCCCCGGCAGGAGCAGGGCAGCTCGGACCGCAAAATTTTTTCGACTTTCGCCGAGGCCAAAAGCCCATGCACTTTTAAAGCCTGCCCGCCGCGCCGTCTCCTGTCAGACTTCCCATGCCGCCTGCGGTGGTCCTCGCCCGGCAGAGAGAAGCCGGATTCGCCCTCTCACCGGTTCTTTTTCACCATTCCGGAGCTCTGAAATCTGCCGGACACCGAGTGGCCGAGGACGCTTCCAGGAGGGCGGCAGCGAGAGGCAGAGTGCCACCGGTCGGGTCCCCGGTTCTCCCACACTTTGAAAATTTTTCCCCGTTTGTTCTGGTGGGATGGAGAGAGAGCGTGGCTTATGCGCCCTCTGCCCCGCGGTACGCCCTTGGCTAGCCTTACGCCGGTGGTTCGCCAGGCCACCGGCACCTTGTACAGCGGGGTCGGCGTGGCTTATGCGCCCTCTCCCCCGCGGTCCGCCCTGGCTAGCCTTACGCCGGTGGTTCGCCAGGCCACCGGCACCTTGTATGGCGGGGACGGCGTGGCTTATGCGCCCGTCAACCCACCTGCTCGCCCCGGCTAGCCTTTTACCCGGAGGGCGCCACGCTCCGGGTACCAGTGAGCGGCACGAACCCAGTCATACCATGCCGCTCACCTCGCGCCCTCTCCGGCCTCCGCCGCGGAGACCTCCCGCTCTGTTCTGCGGAGAGCGATTACGGGCACAATCTACAAAGTCCCCGATGGTTAAGGACGTAGACTGTTGAGCGGGACCTACACACTCTTGTAGCCGAAGGGGCTCGCCATTTCCCGCAGAAAATGGATCACCTCCCGCAGAGGAACATGAAATGCCCCTTCCCGCGGGACCCGAAGGACCGCCCTGTCCGAGAAGGCCTCCAGGACCACGGCACGCAAAAGCGACTCAGTCCCGCTGGCATTACGGATCTGACTTAGTGCAAAAGCCTGGCAGAGTCGACCAAAACTCCCCTTCTCTGACCGGTATTTTTGCTGCTTCTCTCTGCCGCCGAAGGTGCACTGAAAGTCGGACCGGTCGGTTTTGGTCTGCGGTTCTTCCGAGAGGTGCCCGTCTCGGGGTTCTTTTTCAGCAGCCTTCGAAGGCCATCCGGCGGGCAAGCCAGGGGTTGGCAGCCGCCGGCGGTAAGCCTTCCCCGGCAGGAGCAGGGCAGCTCGGACCGCAAAATTTTTTCGACTTTCGCCGAGGACAAAAAGCCCAGCCACTTAGAAAGCCTGCCGCGGCGCCGTCTCCTGTCAGACGTCCCCGCCGCCTGCGGTGGTCCTCGCCCGGCAGTGAGAAACCAGAGTCGCCCTCTCTCCGGTTCTTTTTCACCATTCCGGAGCTCTGGAATCTGCCGTACTCCGAGTGACCGAGGACGCTTCCAGGAGGGCGGCAGCGAGAGGCAGAGTGCCACCGGTCGGGTCCCCGGTTCTCCCACACTTTGAAATTTTTTCCCCGTTTGTACTGGTGGGATGGAGAGAGAGCGTGGCTTAAGCGCCCTCTGCCCCGCGGTCCGCCCTGGCTAGCCTTACGCCGGTGGTTCGCCAGGCCACCGGCACCTTGTATGGCGGGGACGGCGTGGCTTATGCGCCCGTCAACCCACCTGCTCGCCCCGGCTAGCCTTTTACCCGGAGGGCGCCACGCTCCGGGTACCAGTGAGCGGCACGAACCCAGTCATACCATGCCGCTCACCTCGCGCCCTCTCCGGCCTCCGCCGCGGAGACCTCCCGCTCTGTTCTGCGGAGAGCGATTACGGGCACAATCTACAAAGTCCCCGATGGTTAAGGACGTAGACTGTTGAGCGGGACCTACACACTCTTGTAGCCGAAGGGGCTCGCCATTTCCCGCAGAAAATGGATCACCTCCCGCAGAGGAACATGAAATGCCCCTTCCCGCGGGACCCGAAGGACCGCCCTGTCCGAGCAGGCCTCCAGGACCACGGCACGCAAAAGCGACTCAGTCCCGCTGGCATTACGGATCTGACTTAGTGCAAAAGCCTGGCAGAGTCGACCAAAACTCCCCTTCTCTGACCGGTATTTTTGCTGCTTCTCTCTGCCGCCGAAGGTGCACTGAAAGTCGGACCGGTCGGTTTTGGTCTGCGGTTCTTCCGAGAGGTGCCCGTCTCGGGGTTCTTTTTCAGCAGCCTTCGAAGGCGATCCGGCGGGCAAGCCAGGGGTTGGCAGCCGCCGGCGGTAAGCCTTCCCCGGCAGGAGCAGGGCAGCTCGGACCGCAAAATTTTTTCGACTTTCGCCGAGGACAAAAAGCCCAGCCACTTAGAAAGCCTGCCGCGGCGCCGTCTCCTGTCAGACGTCCCCGCCGCCTGCGGTGGTCCTCGCCCGGCAGTGAGAAACCAGAGTCGCCCTCTCTCCGGTTCTTTTTCACCCTTCCGGAGCTCTGGAATCTGCCGTACTCCGAGTGACCGAGGACGCTTCCAGGAGGGCGGCAGCGAGAGGCAGAGTGCCACCGGTCGGGTCCCCGGTTCTCCCACACTTTGAAATTTTTTTCCCCGTTTGTACTGGTGGGATGGAGAGAGAGCGTGGCTTAAGCGCCCTCTGCCCCGCGGTCCGCCCTGGCTAGCCTTACGCCGGTGGTTCGCCAGGCCACCGGCACCTTGTATGGCGGGGACGGCGTGGCTTATGCGCCCGTCAACCCACCTGCTCGCCCCGGCTAGCCTTTTACCCGGAGGGCGCCACGCTCCGGGTACCAGTGAGCGGCACGAACCCAGTCATACCATGCCGCTCACCTCGCGCCCTCTCCGGCCTCCGCCGCGGAGACCTCCCGCTCTGTTCTGCGGAGAGCGATTACGGGCACAATCTACAAAGTCCCCGATGGTTAAGGACGTAGACTGTTGAGCGGGACCTACACACTCTTGTAGCCGAAGGGGCTCGCCATTTCCCGCAGAAAATGGATCACCTCCCGCAGAGGAACATGAAATGCCCCTTCCCGCGGGACCCGAAGGACCGCCCTGTCCGAGCAGGCCTCCAGGACCACGGCACGCAAAAGCGACTCAGTCCCGCTGGCATTACGGATCTGACTTAGTGCAAAAGCCTGGCAGAGTCGACCAAAACTCCCCTTCTCTGACCGGTATTTTTGCTGCTTCTCTCTGCCGCCGAAGGTGCACTGAAAGTCGGACCGGTCGGTTTTGGTCTGCGGTTCTTCCGAGAGGTGCCCGTCTCGGGGTTCTTTTTCAGCAGCCTTCGAAGGCGATCCGGCGGGCAAGCCAGGGGTTGGCAGCCGCCGGCGGTAAGCCTTCCCCGGCAGGAGCAGGGCAGCTCGGACCGCAAAATTTTTTCGACTTTCGCCGAGGACAAAAAGCCCAGCCACTTAGAAAGCCTGCCGCGGCGCCGTCTCCTGTCAGACGTCCCCGCCGCCTGCGGTGGTCCTCGCCCGGCAGTGAGAAACCAGAGTCGCCCTCTCTCCGGTTCTTTTTCACCATTCCGGAGCTCTGGAATCTGCCGTACTCCGAGTGACCGAGGACGCTTCCAGGAGGGCGGCAGCGAGAGGCAGAGTGCCACCGGTCGGGTCCCCGGTTCTCCCACACTTTGAAATTTTTTCCCCGTTTGTACTGGTGGGATGGAGAGAGAGCGTGGCTTAAGCGCCCTCTGCCCCGCGGTCCGCCCTGGCTAGCCTTACGCCGGTGGTTCGCCAGGCCACCGGCACCTTGTATGGCGGGGACGGCGTGGCTTATGCGCCCGTCAACCCACCTGCTCGCCCCGGCTAGCCTTTTACCCGGAGGGCGCCACGCTCCGGGTACCAGTGAGCGGCACGAACCCAGTCATACCATGCCGCTCACCTCGCGCCCTCTCCGGCCTCCGCCGCGGAGACCTCCCGCTCTGTTCTGCGGAGAGCGATTACGGGCACAATCTACAAAGTCCCCGATGGTTAAGGACGTAGACTGTTGAGCGGGACCTACACACTCTCGTAGCCGAAGGGGCTCGCCATTTCCCGCAGAAAATGGATCACCTCCCGCAGAGGAACATGAAATGCCCCTTCCCGCGGGACCCGAAGGACCGCCCTGTCCGAGCAGGCCTCCAGGACCACGGCACGCAAAAGCGACTCAGTCCCGCTGGCATTACGGATCTGACTTAGTGCAAAAGCCTGGCAGAGTCGACCAAAACTCCCCTTCTCTGACCGGTATTTTTGCTGCTTCTCTCTGCCGCCGAAGGTGCACTGAAAGTCGGACCGGTCGGTTTTGGTCTGCGGTTCTTCCGAGAGGTGCCCGTCTCGGGGTTCTTTTTCAGCAGCCTTCGAAGGCGATCCGGCGGGCAAGCCAGGGGTTGGCAGCCGCCGGCGGTAAGCCTTCCCCGGCAGGAGCAGGGCAGCTCGGACCGCAAAATTTTTTCGACTTTCGCCGAGGACAAAAAGCCCAGCCACTTAGAAAGCCTGCCGCGGCGCCGTCTCCTGTCAGACGTCCCCGCCGCCTGCGGTGGTCCTCGCCCGGCAGAGAGAAGCCGGATTCGCCCTCTCTCCGGTTCTTTTTCACCATTCCGGAGCTCTGAAATCTGCCGTACTCCGAGTGACCGAGGACGCTTCCAGGAGGGCGGCAGCGAGAGGCAGAGTGCCACCGGTCGGGTCCCCGGTTCTCCCACACTTAGAGAATTTTTCGCTTGGTGCTGCTGCGAGGACGTAGGTCTTTCCACCGGGGCAAGCCTGGAGGGCGGTAGCCGGGTTTGGCGCCCTATTCCCGGCTAGCTCTCGGCGGCTTCACCCGGTTGGAGCTCCGACTTCCATGGGCATGTTCCTCACCGGGACCTACGACAAAGTGTGGCCGAGGGACAGTGACACATTCCCGGGTAGCCTGAGTGGCTGCTCCCGCTGAGCCACTTCCATGGGCATTATTCCTCCCCGGGACTTGCCGCCAAGTCTCGGCCGGGGGACAGTGACACATTCCCGGCTAGCCTGAGTGGCTGCTCCCGCTGAGCCACTTCCATGGGCATTATTCCTCCCCGGGACTTGCCGCCAAGTCTTGGCCGGGGGACAGTGACACATTCCCGGGTAGCCTGAGTGGCTGCTCCCGCTGAGCCACTTCCATGGGCATTATTCCTCCCCGGGACTTGCCGCCAAGTCTTGGCCGGGGGACAGTGACACATTGCCGGGTAGCCTGAGTGGCTGCTCCCGCTGAGCTCTTACTTCCATGGGCATGTTCCTGACCGGGACCAACTACCAAGTGTGGCCGGGTTTCGAGCTCCAAACTCGGCTTGCACTTGGTGGCCAAGGGGGTCCCCTCCGCTCCGGGAAGGGCGCCCTCCAGCGGGCAGACGAGGGTACTTCTAGTCTGCCCGAGCTCCATGGGGCCCCTCTCGCCCCTAGGCTCCCCGCCCAGGGTTCCAGGGTCCCGGCTACAGCCACCCAGCCGAGTCCCATATAGGGTACCGGGCCTGGCAGGAATCATGCCGGAATTAGTGAGACCTCCTCGGCCGCGGCTCAGCCGCAAAACTCCCTTTCGCGGTTCTCTTCCCACCAACTTCCATGGGCATGTTCCTCACCGGGACCTCCGACCAAGTGTGGCCGGGGAACAGTCACCCATGCCCGGGCAGCCTCAGCGAGTGCTCCCGCTGAGGTCAACTTGGAGGTTGGAGCTCCGACTTCCATGGGCACTATTCCTCCCCGGGACCTGCCGCCAAGTCTGGCCGGGGGACAGTGACACATTCCCGGGTAGCCTGAGCGGATGCTCCCGCTGAACTCTTTAGTTCCATGGGCATGTTCCTCATCAGGAACCCAACGACCAAGGGTGGCCGAGGGACAGTGACACATTCTCGGGTAGCCTGAGTGGCTGCTCCCGCTGAGCTACTTCCATGAGCACTATTCCTCCCCGGGACCTGCCGCCAAGTCTGGCCGGGGGACAGTGACACATTCCCGGGTAGCCTGAGTGGCTGCTCCCGCTGAGCTACTTCCATGGGCACTATTCCTCCCCGGGACTTGCCGCCAAGTCTTGGCCGGGGGACAGTGACACATTCCCGGGTAGCCTGAGTGGCTGCTCCCGCTGAGCCACTTCCATGGGCACTATTCCTCCCCGGGACTTGCCGCCAAGTCTTGGCCGGGGGACAGTGACACATTGCCGGGTAGCCTGAGTGGCTGCTCCCGCTGAGCTCTTACTTCCATGGGCATGTTCCTGACCGGGACCAACTACCAAGTGTGGCCGGGTTTCGAGCTCCAAACTCGGCTTGCACTTGGTGGCCAAGGGGGTCCCCTCCGCTCCAGGAAGGGCGCCCTCCAGCGGGCAGACGAGGGTACTTCTAGTCTGCCCGAGCTCCATGGGGCCCCTCTCGCCCCTAGGCTCCCCGCCCAGGGTTCCAGGGTCCCGGCTACAGCCACCCAGCCGAGTCCCATATAGGGTACCGGGCCTGGCAGGAATCATGCCGGAATTAGTGAGACCTCCTCGGCCGCGGCTCAGCCGCAAAACTCCCTTTCGCGGTTCTCTTCCCACCAACTTCCATGGGCATGTTCCTCACCGGGACCTCCGACCAAGTGTGGCCGGGGAACAGTCACCCATGCCCGGGCAGCCTCAGCGAGTGCTCCCGCTGAGGTCAACTTGGAGGTTGGAGCTCCGACTTCCATGGGCACTATTCCTCCCCGGGACCTGCCGCCAAGTCTGGCCGGGGGACAGTGACACATTCCCGGGTAGCCTGAGCGGATGCTCCCGCTGAACTCTTTAGTTCCATGGGCATGTTCCTCATCAGGAACCCAACGACCAAGGGTGGCCGAGGGACAGTGACACATTCTCGGGTAGCCTGAGTGGCTGCTCCCGCTGAGCTACTTCCATGAGCACTATTCCTCCCCGGGACCTGCCGCCAAGTCTGGCCGGGGGACAGTGACACATTCCCGGGTAGCCTGAGTGGCTGCTCCCGCTGAGCTACTTCCATGGGCACTATTCCTCCCCGGGACTTGCCGCCAAGTCTTGGCCGGGGGACAGTGACACATTCCCGGGTAGCCTGAGTGGCTGCTCCCGCTGAGCCACTTCCATGGGCATTATTCCTCCCCGGGACTTGCCGCCAAGTCTTGGCCGGGGGACAGTGACACATTGCCGGGTAGCCTGAGTGGCTGCTCCCGCTGAGCTCTTACTTCCATGGGCATGTTCCTGACCGGGACCAACTACCAAGTGTGGCCGGGTTTCGAGCTCCAAACTCGGCTTGCACTTGGTGGCCAAGGGGGTCCCCTCCGCTCCGGGAAGGGCGCCCTCCAGCGGGCAGACGAGGGTACTTCTAGTCTGCCCGAGCTCCATGGGGCCCCTCTCGCCCCTAGGCTCCCCGCCCAGGGTTCCAGGGTCCCGGCTACAGCCACCCAGCCGAGTCCCATATAGGGTACCGGGCCTGGCAGGAATCATGCCGGAATTAGTGAGACCTCCTCGGCCGCGGCTCAGCCGCAAAACTCCCTTTCGCGGTTCTCTTCCCACCAACTTCCATGGGCATGTTCCTCACCGGGACCTCCGACCAAGTGTGGCCGGGGAACAGTCACCCATGCCCGGGCAGCCTCAGCGAGTGCTCCCGCTGAGGTCAACTTGGAGGTTGGAGCTCCGACTTCCATGGGCACTATTCCTCCCCGGGACCTGCCGCCAAGTCTGGCCGGGGGACAGTGACACATTCCCGGGTAGCCTGAGCGGATGCTCCCGCTGAACTCTTTAGTTCCATGGGCATGTTCCTCATCAGGAACCCAACGACCAAGGGTGGCCGAGGGACAGTGACACATTCTCGGGTAGCCTGAGTGGCTGCTCCCGCTGAGCTACTTCCATGAGCACTATTCCTCCCCGGGACCTGCCGCCAAGTCTGGCCGGGGGACAGTGACACATTCCCGGGTAGCCTGAGTGGCTGCTCCCGCTGAGCTACTTCCATGGGCACTATTCCTCCCCGGGACTTGCCGCCAAGTCTTGGCCGGGGGACAGTGACACATTCCCGGGTAGCCTGAGTGGCTGCTCCCGCTGAGGTACTTCCATGAGCACTATTCCTCCCCGGGACTTGCCGCCAAGTCTTGGCCGGGGGACAGTGACACATTCCCGGGTAGCCTGAGTGGCTGCTCCCGCTGAGCTCCGACTTCCATGGCCATGTTCCTCACCGGGACCTCCGACCAAGCCTGGCCGGGTTTCGAGCTCCAAACTCGGCTTGCACTTGGTGGCCAAGGGGGTCCCCTCCGCTCCGGGAAGGGCGCCCTCCAGCGGGCAGACGAGGGTACTTCTAGTCTGCCCGAGCTCCATGGGGCCCCTCTCGCCCCTAGGCTCCCCGCCCAGGGTTCCAGGGTCCCGGCTACAGCCACCCAGCCGAGTCCCATATAGGGTACCGGGCCTGGCAGGAATCATGCCGGAATTAGTGAGACCTCCTCGGCCGCGGCTCAGCCGCAAAACTCCCTTTCGCGGTTCTCTTCCCACCAACTTCCATGGGCATGTTCCTCACCGGGACCTCCGACCAAGTGTGGCCGGGGAACAGTCACCCATGCCCGGGCAGCCTCAGCGAGTGCTCCCGCTGAGGTCAGCTTGGAGGTTGGAGCTCCGACTTCCATGGGCACTATTCCTCCCCGGGACCTGCCGCCAAGTCTGGCCGGGGGACAGTGACACATTCCCGGGTAGCCTGAGCGGATGCTCCCGCTGAACTCTTTAGTTCCATGGGCATGTTCCTCATCAGGAACCCAACGACCAAGGGTGGCCGAGGGACAGTGACACATTCTCGGGTAGCCTGAGTGGCTGCTCCCGCTGAGCTACTTCCATGAGCACTATTCCTCCCCGGGACCTGCCGCCAAGTCTGGCCGGGGGACAGTGACACATTCCCGGGTAGCCTGAGTGGCTGCTCCCGCTGAGCTACTTCCATGGGCATTATTCCTCCCCGGGACTTGCCGCCAAGTCTTGGCCGGGGGACAGTGACACATTGCCGGGTAGCCTGAGTGGCTGCTCCCGCTGAGCTCTTACTTCCATGGGCATGTTCCTGACCGGGACCAACTACCAAGTGTGGCCGGGTTTCGAGCTCCACACTCGGCTTGCACTTGGTGGCCAAGGGGGTCCCCTCCGCTCCGGGAAGGGCGCCCTCCAGCGGGCAGACGAGGGTACTTCTAGTCTGCCCGAGCTCCATGGGGCCCCTCTCGCCCCTAGGCTCCCCGCCCAGGGTTCCAGGGTCCCGGCTACAGCCACCCAGCCGAGTCCCATATAGGGTACCGGGCCTGGCAGGAATCATGCCGGAATTAGTGAGACCTCCTCGGCCGCGGCTCAGCCGCAAAACTCCCTTTCGCGGTTCTCTTCCCACCAACTTCCATGGGCATGTTCCTCACCGGGACCTCCGACCAAGTGTGGCCGGGGAACAGTCACCCATGCCCGGGCAGCCTCAGCGAGTGCTCCCGCTGAGGTCAACTTGGAGGTTGGAGCTCCGACTTCCATGGGCACTATTCCTCCCCGGGACCTGCCGCCAAGTCTGGCCGGGGGACAGTGACACATTCCCGGGTAGCCTGAGCGGATGCTCCCGCTGAACTCTTTAGTTCCATGGGCATGTTCCTCATCAGGAACCCAACGACCAAGGGTGGCCGAGGGACAGTGACACATTCTCGGGTAGCCTGAGTGGCTGCTCCCGCTGAGCTACTTCCATGAGCACTATTCCTCCCCGGGACCTGCCGCCAAGTCTGGCCGGGGGACAGTGACACATTCCCGGGTAGCCTGAGTGGCTGCTCCCGCTGAGCTACTTCCATGGGCACTATTCCTCCCCGGGACTTGCCGCCAAGTCTTGGCCGGGGGACAGTGACACATTCCCGGGTAGCCTGAGTGGCTGCTCCCGCTGAGGTACTTCCATGAGCACTATTCCTCCCCGGGACTTGCCGCCAAGTCTTGGCCGGGGGACAGTGACACATTCCCGGGTAGCCTGAGTGGCTGCTCCCGCTGAGCTCCGACTTCCATGGCCATGTTCCTCACCGGGACCTCCGACCAAGCCTGGCCGGGTTTCGAGCTCCAAACTCGGCTTGCACTTGGTGGCCAAGGGGGTCCCCTCCGCTCCGGGAAGGGCGCCCTCCAGCGGGCAGACGAGGGTACTTCTAGTCTGCCCGAGCTCCATGGGGCCCCTCTCGCCCCTAGGCTCCCCGCCCAGGGTTCCAGGGTCACGGATCCAACCACCATGCCGAGTCCGGTTTGGGGACCGGGAATGGCAGGAATCAAGCCGGGATCGGTGCGCCCTCCTCGGCCGCGGCTTAGCGCAAAAACTCCCTTTCGCGGTTCTCTTCCCTTCAACTTCCATGGGCACGTTCCACACCGGGACCTACGACCAAGTGAGCCCGGGGAACAGTCACCCATGCCCGGGCAGCCTCAGCAAGTGCTCCCGCTGAGGGCAATTTGGAGTTTGGAGCTCCGACTTCCATGGGCATGTTCCTCACCGGGACCTACGACCAAGCGTGGCCGAGAACAGTGACACATTCCCGGGTAAGCCTGAGCGGCTTCTCCCGCTGAACTCTTACTTCCATGGGCATGTTCCTCATCAGAAACCCAACGACCAAGTGTGGCCGAGGGACAGTGACACATTCACGGGTAGCCTCAGCAGCTGCTCCCGCTGAGCTACTTCCATGGGCACTATTCCTCCCCGGGACTTGCCGCCAAGTCTGGCCGGGGGACAGTGACACATTCCCGGGTAGCCTGAGTGGCTGCTCCCGCTGAGCTACTTCCATGGGCACTATTCCTCCCCGGGACTTGCCGCCAAGTCTTGGCCGGGGGACAGTGACACATTCCCGGGTAGCCTGAGTGGCTGCTCCCGCTGAGCTCTTACTTCCATGGGCACTATTCCTCCCCGGGACTTGCCGCCAAGTCTGGCCGGGGGACAGTGACACATTCCCGGGTAGCCTGAGTGGCTGCTCCCGCTGAGCTCCGACTTCCATGGCCATGTTCCTCACCGGGACCTCCGACCAAGCCTGGCCGGGTTTCGAGCTCCAAACTCGGCTTGCACTTGGTGGCAAAGGGGGTCCCCTCCGCTCCGGGAAGGGCGCCCTCCAGCGGGCAGACGAGGGTACTTCTAGTCTGCCCGAGCTCCATGGGGCCCCTCTCGCCCCTAGGCTCCCCGCCCAGGGTTCCAGGGTCACGGATCCAACCACCATGCCGAGTCCGGTTTGGGGACCGGGAATGGCAGGAATCAAGCCGGGATCGGTGCGCCCTCCTCGGCCGCGGCTTAGCGCAAAAACTCCCTTTCGCGGTTCTCTTCCCTTCAACTTCCATGGGCACGTTCCACACCGGGACCTACGACCAAGTGAGCCCGGGGAACAGTCACCCATGCCCGGGCAGCCTCAGCAAGTGCTCCAGCTGAGGTCAATTTGGAGTTTGGAGCTCCGACTTCCATGGGCATGTTCCTCACCGGGACCTACGACCAAGCGTGGCCGAGAACAGTGACACATTCCCGGGTAAGCCTTAGCGGCTTCTCCCGCTGAGCTCCGACTTCCATGAGCACTATTCCTCCCCGGGACTTGCCGCCAAGTCTGGCCTGGGGGGACAGTGACACATTCCCGGGAAGCCTGTGCGGCTGCTCCCGCTAGGCTCTTACTTCCATGGGCATTATTCCTCCCCGGGACTTGCCGCCAAGTCTGGCCGGGGGACAGTGACTCTTGGCCGGATAGGCCAAGTGGCTTCTCCCGCTGACTTGCCCCTTTGGAAGTAGTAGCTCCTACTTCCATGGGCATTATTCCTCCCCGGGACCTACTGCCTAGTGTAGCCGGGGAACAGTGACTCTTGGCCGGATAGGCCAACTGGCTTCTCCCGCTGACTTGCCCCTTTGGAAGTAGGAGCTCTTACTTCCATGGGCATTATTCCTCCCCGGGACCTACTGCCAAGTGTGGCCGGGGAACAGTGACTCTTGGCCGGATAGGCCAACTGGCTTCTCCCGCTGACTTGCCCCTTTGGAAGTAGGAGCTCTTACTTCCAAGGGCATTACACCTCTCGGGCACTTAGAGCCAAGTGTCTTCACCCTTTGGAGGTAGTAGCTCCTACTTCCATGGGCATTATTCCTCCCAGGGACCTACTGCCAAATGTGGCCGGGGAACAGTGACTCTAGGCCGGATAGGCCAACTGGCTTCTCCCGCTGACTTGCCCCTTTGGAAGTAGTACCTCCTACTTCCATGGGCATTATTCCTCCCCGGGACCTACTGCCAAGTGTGGCCGGGGAACAGTGACCCTTGGCCGGATAGGCCAAGTGGCTTCTCCCGCTGACTTGCCCCTTTGGAAGTAGTAGCTCTTACTTCCATGGGCATTATACCTCTCGGGGACTTAGAGCCAAGTGTCTTCACCCTTTGAAGGTAGTAGCTCCTACTTCCATGGGCATTATTCCTCCCCGGGACCTACTGCCAAGTGTGGCCGGGGAACAGTGACCCTTGGCCGGGTAGGCCAAGTGGCTTCTCCCGCTGACTTGCCCCTTTGGAAGTAGTAGCTCCTACTTCCATGGGCATTATTCCTCCCCGGGACCTACTGCCAAGTGTGGCCGGGGAACAGTGACCCTTGGCCGGATAGGCCAAGTGGCTTCTCCCGCTGACTTGCCCCTTTGGAAGTAGTAGCTCCTACTTCCATGGGCATTATTCCTCCCCGGGACCTACTGCCAAGTGTGGCCGGGGAACAGTGACCCTTGGCCGGATAGGCCAAGTGGCTTCTCCCGCTGACTTGCCCCTTTGGAAGTAGTAGCTCCTACTTCCATGGGCATTATTCCTCCCCGGGACCTACTGCCAAGTGTGGCCGGGGAACAGTGACCCTTGGCCGGATAGGCCAAGTGGCTTCTCCCGCTGACTTGCCCCTTTGGAAGTAGTACCTCCTACTTCCATGGGCATTATTCCTCCCCGGGACCTACTGCCAAGTGTGGCCGGGGAACAGTGACCCTTGGCCGGATAGGCCAAGTGGCTTCTCCCGCTGACTTGCCCCTTTGGAAGTAGTAGCTCTTACTTCCATGGGCATTATACCTCTCGGGGACTTAGAGCCAAGTGTCTTCACCCTTTGAAGGTAGTAGCTCCTACTTCCATGGGCATTATTCCTCCCCGGGACCTACTGCCAAGTGTGGCCGGGGAACAGTGACCCTTGGCCGGGTAGGCCAAGTGGCTTCTCCCGCTGACTTGCCCCTTTGGAAGTAGTAGCTCCTACTTCCATGGGCATTATTCCTCCCCGGGACCTACTGCCAAGTGTGGCCGGGGAACAGTGACCCTTGGCCGGATAGGCCAAGTGGCTTCTCCCGCTGACTTGCCCCTTTGGAAGTAGTAGCTCCTACTTCCATGGGCATTATTCCTCCCCGGGACCTACTGCCAAGTGTGGCCGGGGAAAAGTGACCCTTGGCCGGATAGGCCAAGTGGCTTCTCCCGCTGACTTGCCCCTTTGGAAGTAGTAGCTCCTACTTCCATGGGCATTATTCCTCCCCGGGACCTACTGCCAAGTGTGGCCGGGGAACAGTGACCCTTGGCCGGATAGGCCAAGTGGCTTCTCCCGCTGACTTGCCCCTTTGGAAGTAGTACCTCCTACTTCCATGGGCATTATTCCTCCCCGGGACCTACTGCCAAGTGTGGCCGGGGAACAGTGACCCTTGGCCGGATAGGCCAAGTGGCTTCTCCCGCTGACTTGCCCCTTTGGAAGTAGTAGCTCTTACTTCCATGGGCATTATACCTCTCGGGGACTTAGAGCCAAGTGTCTTCACCCTTTGAAGGTAGTAGCTCCTACTTCCATGGGCATTATTCCTCCCCGGGACCTACTGCCAAGTGTGGCCGGGGAACAGTGACCCTTGGCCGGGTAGGCCAAGTGGCTTCTCCCGCTGACTTGCCCCTTTGGAAGTAGTAGCTCCTACTTCCATGGGCATTATTCCTCCCCGGGACCTACTGCCAAGTGTGGCCGGGGAACAGTGACCCTTGGCCGGATAGGCCAAGTGGCTTCTCCCGCTGACTTGCCCCTTTGGAAGTAGTAGCTCCTACTTCCATGGGCATTATTCCTCCCCGGGACCTACTGCCAAGTGTGGCCGGGGAACAGTGACCCTTGGCCGGATAGGCCAAGTGGCTTCTCCCGCTGACTTGCCCCTTTGGAAGTAGTAGCTCCTACTTCCATGGGCATTATTCCTCCCCGGGACCTACTGCCAAGTGTGGCCGGGGAACAGTGACCCTTGGCCGGGTAGGCCAAGTGGCTTCTCCCGCTGACTTGCCCCTTTGGAAGTAGTAGCTCCTACTTCCATGGGCATTATTCCTCCCCGGGACCTACTGCCAAGTGTGGCCGGGGAACAGTGACCCTAAACCGGGTAGGCCAAGTGGCTTCTCCCGCTGACTTGCCCCTTTGGAAGTAGTAGCTCCTACTTCCATGGGCATTATTCCTCCCCGGGACCTACTGCCAAGTGTGGCCGGGGAACAGTGACCCTAAACCGGGTAGGCCAAGTGGCTTCTCCCGCTGACTTGCCCCTTTGGAAGTAGTAGCTCCTACTTCCATGGGCATTATTCCTCCCCGGGACCTACTGCCAAGTGTGGCCGGGGAACAGGGACCCTTGGCCGGGTAGACCAAGTGGCTTCTCCCGCTGACTTGCCCCTTTGGAAGTAGAGGCTCCTACTTCCATGGGCATTATTCCTCCCCGGGACCTACTGCCAAGTGTGGCCGGGGAACAGTGACCCTTGGCCGGATAGGCCAAGTGGCTTCTCCCGCTGACTTGCCCCTTTGGAAGTAGTAGCTCCTACTTCCATGGGCATTATTCCTCCCCGGGACCTACTGCCAAGTGTGGCCGGGGAACAGTGACCCTTGGCCGGATAGGCCAAGTGGCTTCTCCCGCTGACTTGCCCCTTTGGAAGTAGGAGCTCTTACTTCCATGGGCATTATTCCTCCTCGGGACCTACTGCCAAGTGTGGCCGGGGAACAGTGACTCTTGGCCGGATAGGCCAACTGGCTTCTCCCGCTGACTTGCCCCTTTGGAAGTAGGAGCTCTTACTTCCATGGGCATTATTCCTCCCCGGGACCTACTGCCAAGTGTGGCCGGGGAACAGTGACCCTTGGCCGGATAGGCCAACTGGCTGCTCCCGCTGACTTGCCCCTTTGGAAGTAGAGGCTCCTACTTCCATGGGCATTATTCCTCCCCGGGACCTACTGCCAAGTGTGGCCGGGGAACAGTGACTCTTGGCCGGATAGGCCAACTGGCTTCTCCCGCTGACTTGCCCCTTTGGAAGTAGGAGCTCTTACTTCCAAGGGCATTACACCTCTCGGGCACTTAGAGCCAAGTGTCTTCACCCTTTGGAGGTAGTAGCTCCTACTTCCATGGGCATTATTCCTCCCAGGGACCTACTGCCAAATGTGGCCGGGGAACAGTGACTCTAGGCCGGATAGGCCAACTGGCTTCTCCCGCTGACTTGCCCCTTTGGAAGTAGTAGCTCCTACTTCCATGGGCATTATTCCTCCCCGGGACCTACTGCCTAGTGTGGCCGGGGAACAGTGACTCTTGGCCGGATAGGCCAACTGGCTTCTCCCGCTGACTTGCCCCTTTGGAAGTAGTAGCTCCTACTTCCATGGGCATTATTCCTCCCCGGGACCTACTGCCTAGTGTAGCCGGGGAACAGTGACTCTTGGCCGGATAGGCCAACTGGCTTCTCCCGCTGACTTGCCCCTTTGGAAGTAGGAGCTCTTACTTCCAAGGGCATTACACCTCTCGGGCACTTAGAGCCAAGTGTCTTCACCCTTTGGAGGTAGTAGCTCCTACTTCCATGGGCATTATTCCTCCCAGGGACCTACTGCCAAATGTGGCCGGGGAACAGTGACTCTAGGCCGGATAGGCCAACTGGCTTCTCCCGCTGACTTGCCCCTTTGGAAGTAGGAGCTCTTACTTCCATGGGCATTATTCCTCCCCGGGACCTACTGCCAAGTGTGGCCGGGGAACAGTGACCCTTGGCCGGATAGGCCAACTGGCTGCTCCCGCTGACTTGCCCCTTTGGAAGTAGAGGCTCCTACTTCCATGGGCATTATTCCTCCCCGGGACCTACTGCCAAGTGTGGCCGGGGAACAGTGACCCTTGGCCGGATAGGCCAACTGGCTGCTCCCGCTGACTTGCCCCTTTGGAAGTAGGAGCTCTTACTTCCATGGGCATTATACCTCTCGGGCACTTAGAGCCAAGTGTCTTCACCCTTTGGAGGTAGTAGCTCCTACTTCCATGGGCATTATTCCTCCCCGGGACCTACTGCCAAGTGTGGCCGGGGAACAGTGACTCTTGGCCGGATAGGCCAACTGGCTTCTCCCGCTGACTTGCCCCTTTGGAAGTAGGAGCTCTTACTTCCATGGGCATTATTCCTCCTCGGGACCTACTGCCAAGTGTGGCCGGGGAACAGTGACTCTTGGCCGGATAGGCCAACTGGCTTCTCCCGCTGACTTGCCCCTTTGGAAGTAGGAGCTCTTACTTCCATGGGCATTATTCCTCCCCGGGACCTACTGCCAAGTGTGGCCGGGGAACAGTGACCCTTGGCCGGATAGGCCAACTGGCTGCTCCCGCTGACTTGCCCCTTTGGAAGTAGAGGCTCCTACTTCCATGGGCATTATTCCTCCCCGGGACCTACTGCCAAGTGTGGCCGGGGAACAGTGACTCTTGGCCGGATAGGCCAACTGGCTTCTCCCGCTGACTTGCCCCTTTGGAAGTAGGAGCTCTTACTTCCAAGGGCATTACACCTCTCGGGCACTTAGAGCCAAGTGTCTTCACCCTTTGGAGGTAGTAGCTCCTACTTCCATGGGCATTATTCCTCCCAGGGACCTACTGCCTAGTGTAGCCGGGGAACAGTGACTCTTGGCCGGATAGGCCAACTGGCTTCTCCCGCTGACTTGCCCCTTTGGAAGTAGGAGCTCTTACTTCCAAGGGCATTACACCTCTCGGGCACTTAGAGCCAAGTGTCTTCACCCTTTGGAGGTAGTAGCTCCTACTTCCATGGGCATTATTCCTCCCAGGGACCTACTGCCAAATGTGGCCGGGGAACAGTGACTCTAGGCCGGATAGGCCAACTGGCTTCTCCCGCTGACTTGCCCCTTTGGAAGTAGAGGCTCCTACTTCCATGGGCATTATTCCTCCCCGGGACCTACTGCCTAGTGTGGCCGGGGAACAGTGACTCTTGGCCGGATAGGCCAACTGGCTTCTCCCGCTGACTTGCCCCTTTGGAAGTAGGAGCTCTTACTTCCATGGGCATTATTCCTCCTCGGGACCTACTGCCAAGTGTGGCCGGGGAACAGTGACTCTTGGCCGGATAGGCCAACTGGCTTCTCCCGCTGACTTGCCCCTTTGGAAGTAGGAGCTCTTACTTCCATGGGCATTATTCCTCCCCGGGACCTACTGCCAAGTGTGGCCGGGGTACAGTGACTCTTGGCCGGATAGGCGAAGTGGCTTCTCCCGCTGACTTGCCCCTTTGGAAGTAGGAGCTCCTACTTCCATGGGCATTATTCCTCCCCGGGACTTGCCGCCAAGTCTGGCCGGGGGACAGTGACACTTGGCCGGGTAGGCGAAGTGGCTTCTCCCGCTGACTTGCCCCTTTGGAAGTAGGAGCTCCTACTTCCATGGGCATTATTCCTCCCCGGGACTTGCCGCCAAGTCTGGCCGGGGGACAGTGACACTTGGCCGGGTAGGCGAAGTGGCTTCTCCCGCTGACTTGCCCCTTTGGAAGTAGGAGCTCCTACTTCCATGGGCATTATTCCTCCCCGGGACTTGCCGCCAAGTCTGGCCGGGGGACAGTGACACTTGGCCGGGTAGGCGAAGTGGCTTCTCCCGCTGACTTGCCCCTTTGGAAGTAGGAGCTCCTACTTCCATGGGCATTATTCCTCCCCGGGACTTGCCGCCAAGTCTGGCCGGGGGACAGTGACACTTGGCCGGGTAGGCGAAGTGGCTTCTCCCGCTGACTTGCCCCTTTGGAAGTAGGAGCTCCTACTTCCATGGGCATTATTCCTCCCCGGGACTTGCCGCCAAGTCTGGCCGGGGGACAGTGACACTTGGCCGGGTAGGCGAAGTGGCTTCTCCCGCTGACTTGCCCCTTTGGAAGTAGGAGCTCCTACTTCCATGGGCATTATTCCTCCCCGGGACTTGCCGCCAAGTCTGGCCGGGGAACAGTGACATGCGGCCGGATACGGCCGAGCGGCTGCTCCCGCTGACGTCATCACTTTGGAAGTAGGAGCTCCTACTTCCATGGGCTTGTTCCTCCCCGGGACTTGCCGCCAAGTCTGGCCGGGGGACAGTGACATGTGGCCGGATAGGCCAACTGGCTGCTCCCGCTGAGCTCCTACTTCCATGGGCTTGCCCCTCCCCGGGACTTGCCGCCAAGTCTGGCCGGGGAACAGTGACATGCGGCCGGATACGGCCGAGCGGCTGCTCCCGTTGACGTCATCACTTTGGAAGTAGGAGCTCCTACTTCCATGGGCTTGTTCCTCCCCGGGACTTGCCGCCAAGTCTGGCCGGGGGACAGTGACATGTGGCCGCATAGGCCAACTGGCTGCTCCCGCTGAGCTCCTACTTCCATGGGCTTGTTCCTCCCCGGGACTTGCCGCCAAGTCTGGACGGGGGACAGTGACATGCCGCCGGATACGGCCGAGCGGCTGCTCCCGCTGACGTCATCACTTTGGAAGTAGGAGCTCCTACTTCCATGGGCTTGTTCCTCCCCGGGACTTGCCGCCAAGTCTGGCCGGGGGACAGTGACATGTGGCCGGATAGGCCAACTGGCTGCTCCCGCTGAGCTCCTACTTCCATGGGCTTGCCGCTCCCCGGGACTTGCCGCCAAGTCTGGCCGGGGAACAGTGACATGCGGCCGGATACGGCCGAGCGGCTGCTCCCGCTGACGTCATCACTTTGGAAGTAGGAGCTCCTACTTCCATGGGCTTGTTCCTCCCCGGGACTTGCCGCCAAGTCTGGCCGGGGGACAGTGACATGTGGCCGGATAGGCCAACTGGCTGCTCCCGCTGAGCTCCTACTTCCATGGGCTTGCCCCTCCCCGGGACTTGCCGCCAAGTCTGGCCGGGGGACAGTGACATGCGGCCGGATACGGCCGAGCGGCTGCTCCCGCTGACGTCATCACTTCGGAAGTCCATGCTCGGGGCAAGGCTCGCACTCCAGGCGAGAACCAGCTCTGCGGGGCCGGCGGCGCGTGCTTGGCCGAGCCCCCGTGACCAACGGGGGCTAGACGTCGGAGGCATGCCCGCAGAGGTGCACCCCTCGCCGGCCACACTCTCTGACATCCTCCGGCCTCTGCTCCGCGCCTACGTTCTACGCGGCTTATGTCTGCCACTGCACGGCACTCAATGTATCACTCTGCATCACTCGCCGCCCTTGCCCAATGATCCATGACTTTATGCTTTGTGTGCTGCCCGCGGCCCTGCTGGCTCTCGCCAATGACGGAGGCACACTGCTCTCTCCGGCTCTCGCTCTCGGGGCATGCCGGCACACGCGCGCCCCCTTCACCGGCCACTACTGCGCTCGCTACACGGCTACACGCAGCGAAGCCCCCTGCTCCTCCATCAGGCAGCTCCACTGCCGTCTGGGCACCTTCCGACAACCCACCAGACTTAAGCCCGCCCCCCGAGCGTTAAGCCCGCCCCCCCGAGCATTAAGCCCGCCCCCGAAAATTAAGCCCACCCCCGAAAATTAAG
>NW_027285071.1:87500-115000 GCF_040894005.1 Engystomops pustulosus
TTGGACCGGGGTGCGGGGCGAGTACCTGCCTCTCTCACGAAGGGAGTGTCACCGGTAAGAAGCCTCTTCCCACGTCTGCTTGCCGACTTACGCTCGCCCCGACGAGAGGCCCAACCGAAAGAGTGGAAAGGGGCAGAGATTTCCAGGGTCGCCCCACCAGGGATGCAATACCCCAGTGCAGGCAGTCGGCCCTGCCCCGAACCTACTCGGTGGTTTGAAGGTTAACCTCTTGGGGAAAAGCAGCGATTCGCCTCGCGGTGCGTGCCTCCGCGGATCTAAACCCCCTCGATCGATGTGGGGCCAGAGGACCCCTTTTCCCCGTACGAAACTGTCAGCTCACCATGGGCTCGACGTCCGTGGGTCGGGGAGTTGAGCGCTTACGCGCGGCGGGACCTTATAACCTGCAGCGGCTGAGGAGCGAAGATTTCCAGGGTGGGCCCCCGGGGATGCCATACCCCGAGCAGCCTGTCGGCCCCGCTCCTAGCACGCTGGCAAGCAATGGAGTCTTCCCCGCGGCAGCCACCGCCTTCGCCCTAGCCTCGCCGTCAGTCGATGAAGAACGTCGTTCGCCCTCCTCTGCTCGGGATTTGGAAACGGCCTGGCCTTCGCCTACTCCGTCGGGCAACTGCCTTCCGCCAGCCCCTTCCCTCGAATCCCCTTCTTCCATTTTAGACCCGATCAGGGGATTGGTCAGCCCAGCCCTGGGGTAGGAAGAGGGGTTGGGGTCGGTTCGGCTTCGGGTGCCCCCGCTCGGCCAAAGGTTCCCCTCGCTTTGGAAGCACGCGAGGTCGCGGAGGGTGTCGGGGTTATTTTCGGCTCCCTGGCTTCGCGGGAGCGGCCTTCGGCTAGGGCCGACGCCGTCCGGCCCGCGCAGATTTGGACCGGGGTCCGGGGCGAGTACCTGCCTCTCTCACGAAGGGAGTGTCACCGGTAAGAAGCCTCTTCCCACGTCTGCTTGCCGACTTACGCTCGCCCCGACGAGAGGCCCAACCGAAAGAGTGGAAAGAGGCAGAGATTTCCAGGGTCGCCCCACCAGGGATGCAATACCCCAGTGCAGACTGTCGGCCCTGCCCCGAACCTACTCGGTGGTTTGAAGGTTAACCTCTTGGGGAAAAGCAGCGATTCGCCTCGCGGTGCGTGCCTCCGCGGATCTAAACCCCCCTCGATCGATGTGGGGCCAGAGGACCCCTTTTCCCCGTACGAAACGGCCGGCTCACCATGGGCTCGACATCCGTGGGTCGGAGAGTTGAGCGCTTACGCGCGGCGGGACCTTATAACCTGCAGCGGCTGAGGAGCGAAGATTTCCAGGGTGGGCCCCCGGGGATGCCATACCCCGAGCAGCCAGTCGGCCCCGCTCCTAGCGCGCTGACGAGCAATGGAGTCTTCCCCGCGGCAGCCACCGCCCTCGCCTCGCCGTCGGTCGATGAAGAGCCGAGTTCGCCCTCCTCTGCTCGGGACTCGGAAACGGCCTGGCCTTCGCCTACTCCGTCGGGCAACTGCCTTCCGCCAGCCCCTTCCCTCGAATCCCCTTCTTCCATTTTAGACCCGATCAGGGGATTGGTCAGCCCAGCCCTGGGGTAGGAAGAGGGGTTGGGGTCGGTTCGGCTTCCGGTGCCCCCGCTCGGCCAAAGGTCCCCTCGCTTTGGAAGCACGCGAGGGTGCCGGGGTTATTTTCGGCTTGA
This sequence comes from Engystomops pustulosus, assembly GCF_040894005.1. Taxonomy (NCBI): domain Eukaryota; kingdom Metazoa; phylum Chordata; class Amphibia; order Anura; family Leptodactylidae; genus Engystomops; species Engystomops pustulosus. The sequence goes on from NW_027285071.1 coordinate 89,183, forward strand.
CGCCTAAGTCCGGTCCCTGCCGGCTCCCGTCGAGGCCCGCGGTCAAAACCAGCTCCCCGGCTGTCGGAGCCGGAGCCCCGCAGCCCGAGCGGACGCACCGAGTCCCTCATGTAAGGGATAGCCGCCCCTACGGAACGGCCCGGACTGGGACCAGGCTCCCCCAGGCGCCGAAGGGGTGGGTCGGCCGTGTTGCCGAAGCTTAGCCGGCGCTGATGACCGCAGCCCCTAACGACGCCCACAGGCGGGGGAGCCAAGGAGAGCACTAGGAAGACGTGGCGGGGTCGGACGGCTCAATTTCCAGGGTGGGACCCCGGGGGTTCAGTACCCCGGGCATCCGGTCGGTTTCGCCGGCGAGACCCCAAGCCTTCCACGGCCCCCTTCGTGGGTGCAGGGATACCGAGCAGGGTGGCTTAGACGCCAATTCCCCAGAAGTATTAGGGATAGGGTTTGTCCGGGCGCCATCCGCAGCGACAACCTCGCAAAAGAAGCTCTCTTCCACAAAGCACGGGCAACGTTCGGGTGCGAGTGTTGGTCTCCCATGGTCTACCGACTCCCCCGGGCGGCCCAAGCGTTACGCCCACGGCCGGGCCCTCGAGCAGGCGCACCCCTGGTGCCTCTCGTAAGGGAAGGCTACGGTCCTCAACCCCTCGTATGGCGGGGAGGGCGCATTTGAAACGCTAAAGGACGAGCCCTGTTCGGGACCTGGCGGGGATCCGCGGATTGGCGAGAGGGATGGGTCTGCCGTTGGTCAGAGGGGACGCACCCCTGGGACGCAGTTTGGCATTAGCGACCGATGGCCCATCTACGACCATGTACTCCGGGAGCGCCAAGGAGGACGCGGGTGGGCTTTGGGGGCAGACTCAATTTCCAGGGTCTGGGCGCCGGGGGTGCAATACCCTTAAGCGCTCATGTCGGTTTCGTCTGCCGCCCGCCTCTGGCCCGGCTCCTAGTGACGGGTGCTGTGAACGTGCGATCGTGCTTGCGGTTGAAGAGTTCGAAGGCTACCGCTGGGGATAACACGCCCGGGGAATTTAGAAAAACCCCCCCCTCCGCTACAATCTCTGCTTCTGCCGGACTCGGAGGGGAGCCGCCCCGGGGGCGACCGCTCCCTCTCCTCTTCCGCGGCGTGCCGCGCGCTTCGCCGTCAGCAGCGGAGCGAACCTTTTTCTCGGTCCGCAGCTCTTCAGGCGTAGGCGGGCAGCGCTAACAGGGTACACTGGGGACCACTCGACCGCTACCGCTCCTACGGCAGACGACCCTACCTACCGCGGAAGCGCCACGGTGGGTCTAAGCCTCGTCCCCGCGAGGAGCAAGCGGGAGCCGTCCCTTTTCGTGCTGCGGAAATAAACCGTGGACACAGAAGTGTCTGCGCTCTCCGACCGGGCGGGGGGCGATTGGACTTGCCCGAGGGACACTAGGCGAGGCGCTACCGCGGGGAGCCGGAGCTCCTCGCTGGACGCTGCCGCCGCCAACGCCGCCGCCCCCCACCCACGGTACGGTGGAGTACGCCCGTTCCATACGCTTCGTAGCAAACCTCAGCCGAAGCAGAGAGTCCTACCGCTTGTGGCAGGAGCGGGGCCGTGCGAGGACCACACTGGCACCGCGCTACACAACCTTAGGCAGAGGACGACAGCCGCTCACGGGGAGCGGGGGATTGATGCGCGACCAAGACTGAGGCTAAGGAACGCTTTACCATAAACCGGCCGGGGCCAATACCCCTGACCGAGCAAAGTGCCTTGCCCCGCCGGATCGCGCTGTGTCAGATCGATCAAAAGAGCGGAGAGCCGAGACTCTACCGCTGGGAGTTTGTGGAGAACGGCCTGGCTTGCGTCCCGTCCTCCCGCCCTCGACCTCACATGGCTAGCCTCACCCGCCGGGAGCCACCCCATTGGGGACCGTAGGGCGGAGAAGGGGTCTCCGCGTCCGGAATTTTACTTGTGGAGAACGGCCTGGCTTACGTCCCGTCCTCCCGCCCTCGACCTCACATGGCTAGCCTCACCCGCCGGGCGCCACCCCATTGGGGACCGTAGGGCGGAGAAGGGGTCTCCGCGTCCGGAATTTTACTTGTGGAGAACGGCCTGGCTTACGTCCCGTCCTCCCGCCCTCGACCTCACATGGCTAGCCTCACCCGCCGGGCGCCACCCCATTGGGGACCGTAGGGCGGAGAAGGGGTCTCCGCGTCCGGAATTTTACTTGTGGAGAACGGCCTGGCTTACGTCCCGTCCTCCCGCCCTCGACCTCACATGGCTAGCCTCACCCGCCGGGCGCCACCCCATTGGGGACCGTAGGGCGGAGAAGGGGTCTCCGCGTCCGGAATTTCTTGTGGAGAACGGCCTGGCTTACGTCCCGTCCTCCCATGGCTAGCCTCACCCGCCGGGCGCCACCCCATTGGGGACCGTAGGGCGGAGAAGGGGTCTCCGCGTCCGGAATTTTACTTGTGGAGAACGGCCTGGCTTACGTCCCGTCCTCCCGCCCTCGACCTCACATGGCTAGCCTCACCCGCCGGGCGCCACCCCATTGGGGACCGTAGGGCGGAGAAGGGGTCTCCGCGTCCGGAATTTTACTTGTGGAGAACGGCCTGGCTTACGTCCCGTCCTCCCGCCCTCGACCTCACATGGCTAGCCTCACCCGCCGGGCGCCACCCCATTGGGGACCGTAGGGCGGAGAAGGGGTCTCCGCGTCCGGAATTTCTTGTGGAGAACGGCCTGGCTTACGTCCCGTCCTCCCATGGCTAGCCTCACCCGCCGGGCGCCACCCCATTGGGGACCGTAGGGCGGAGAAGGGGTCTCCGCGTCCGGAATTTACTTGTGGAGAACGGCCTGGCTTACGTCCCGTCCTCCCGCCCTCGACCTCACATGGCTAGCCTACCCCGCCGGGCGCCACTCCATTGGGGATACGGTACAGCAAAGCGCGACGCCGCACGATGCCAACACTTTGTGCAAAAACCTGGCAGAGTCGACCAAAACCTCGCTTCTTTGACCGGTATTTTTGATGCTTTTCTCTGCCGCCGAAGGTGCACTGAGGGTCGGATCGCCCAAAATTTTTATGTTTTTGTCTGCGGTTCTTCCGAGAGGTGCCCGCCTGGCAGTTCTTTTTCAGCAGCCTTCGAAGGACATCCGGCGGGCAAGCCAGGGGTCGGCAGCCGCCGGCGGTGAGCCTTCCCCGGCAGGAGCAGGGCAGCTCGGACCGCAAAATTTTTTCGACTTTCGCCGAGGCCAAAAGCCCATGCACTTCGAAATCCTGCCCGCAGCGCCGTCTCCTGTCAGACTTCCCATGCCGCCTGCGGTGGTCCTCGCCCGGCAGAGAGAATCCGGAGTCGCCCTCTCACCGGTTCTTTTTCACCATTCCGGAGCTCTGAAATCTGCCGGACACCGAGTGGCCGAGGACGCTTCCAGGAGGGCGGCAGCGAGAGGCAGAGTGCCACCGGTCGGGTCCCCGGTTCTCCCACACTTTGAAAATTTTTCCCCGTTTGTTCTGGTGGGATGGAGAGAGAGCGTGGCTTATGCGCCCTCTGCCCCGCGGTACGCCCTTGGCTAGCCTTACGCCGGTGGTTCGCCAGGCCACCGGCACCTTGTATAGCGGGGTCGGCGTGGCTTATGCGCCCTCTCCCCCGCGGTCCGCCCTGGCTAGCCTTACGCCGGTGGTTCGCCAGGCCACCGGCACCTTGTATAGCGGGGTCGGCGTGGCTTATGCGCCCTCTCCCCCGCGGTCCGCCCTGGCTAGCCTTACGCCGGTGGTTCGCCAGGCCACCGGCACCTTGTATGGCGGGGACAGCGTGGCTTATGCGCCCGTCAACCCACCTGCTCGCCCCGGCTAGCCTTTTACCCGGAGGGCGCCACGCTCCGGGTACCAGTGAGCGGCACGAACCCAGTCATACCATGCCGCTCACCTCGCGCCCTCTCCGGCCTCCGCCGCGGAGACCTCCCGCTCTGTTCTGCGGAGAGCGATTATGGGCAAAATCTACAAAGTCCCCGATGGTTAAGGACGTAGACTGTTGAGCGGGACCTACACACTCTTGTAGCCGAAGGGGCTCGCCATTTCCCGCAGAAAATGGATCACCTCCCGCAGAGGAACATGAAATGCCCCTTCCCGCGGGACCCGAAGGACCGCCCTGTCCGAGCAGGCCTCCAGGACCACGGCACGCAAAAGCGACTCAGTCCCGCTGGCATTACAAATCTGACTTAGTGCAAAAACCTGGCAGAGTCGACCAAAACCTCGCTTCTTTGACCGGTATTTTTGATGCTTTTCTCTGCCGCCGAAGGTGCACTGAGGGTGGGATCGGTTCGTTTTGGTCTGCGGTTCTTCCGAGAGGTGCCCGTCTCGGGGTTCTTTTTCAGCAGCCTTCGAAGGCCATCCGGCGGGCAAGCCAGGGGTTGGCAGCCGCCGGCGGTGAGCCTTCCCCGGCAGGAGCAGGGCCGCTCGGACCGCAAAATTTTTTCGACTTTCGCCGAGGCCAAAAGCCCATGCACTTTTAAAGCCTGCCCGCCGCGCCGTCTCCTGTCAGACTTCCCATGCCGCCTGCGGTGGTCCTCGCCCGGCAGAGAGAAGCCGGATTCGCCCTCTCACCGGTTCTTTTTCACCATTCCGGAGCTCTGAAATCTGCCGGACACCGAGTGGCCGAGGACGCTTCCAGGAGGGCGGCAGCGAGAGGCAGAGTGCCACCGGTCGGGTCCCCGGTTCTCCCACACTTTGAAAATTTTTCCCCGTTTGTTCTGGTGGGATGGAGAGAGAGCGTGGCTTATGCGCCCTCTGCCCCGCGGTACGCCCTTGGCTAGCCTTACGCCGGTGGTTCGCCAGGCCACCGGCACCTTGTACAGCGGGGTCGGCGTGGCTTATGCGCCCTCTCCCCCGCGGTCCGCCCTGGCTAGCCTTACGCCGGTGGTTCGCCAGGCCACCGGCACCTTGTATGGCGGGGACGGCGTGGCTTATGCGCCCGTCAACCCACCTGCTCGCCCCGGCTAGCCTTTTACCCGGAGGGCGCCACGCTCCGGGTACCAGTGAGCGGCACGAACCCAGTCATACCATGCCGCTCACCTCGCGCCCTCTCCGGCCTCCGCCGCGGAGACCTCCCGCTCTGTTCTGCGGAGAGCGATTACGGGCACAATCTACAAAGTCCCCGATGGTTAAGGACGTAGACTGTTGAGCGGGACCTACACACTCTCGTAGCCGAAGGGGCTCGCCATTTCCCGCAGAAAATGGATCACCTCCCGCAGAGGAACATGAAATGCCCCTTCCCGCGGGACCCGAAGGACCGCCCTGTCCGAGCAGGCCTCCAGGACCACGGCACGCAAAAGCGACTCAGTCCCGCTGGCATTACGGATCTGACTTAGTGCAAAAGCCTGGCAGAGTCGACCAAAACTCCCCTTCTCTGACCGGTATTTTTGCTGCTTCTCTCTGCCGCCGAAGGTGCACTGAAAGTCGGACCGGTCGGTTTTGGTCTGCGGTTCTTCCGAGAGGTGCCCGTCTCGGGGTTCTTTTTCAGCAGCCTTCGAAGGCGATCCGGCGGGCAAGCCAGGGGTTGGCAGCCGCCGGCGGTAAGCCTTCCCCGGCAGGAGCAGGGCAGCTCGGACCGCAAAATTTTTTCGACTTTCGCCGAGGACAAAAAGCCCAGCCACTTAGAAAGCCTGCCGCGGCGCCGTCTCCTGTCAGACGTCCCCGCCGCCTGCGGTGGTCCTCGCCCGGCAGTGAGAAACCAGAGTCGCCCTCTCTCCGGTTCTTTTTCACCATTCCGGAGCTCTGGAATCTGCCGTACTCCGAGTGACCGAGGACGCTTCCAGGAGGGCGGCAGCGAGAGGCAGAGTGCCACCGGTCGGGTCCCCGGTTCTCCCACACTTTGAAATTTTTTCCCCGTTTGTACTGGTGGGATGGAGAGAGAGCGTGGCTTAAGCGCCCTCTGCCCCGCGGTCCGCCCTGGCTAGCCTTACGCCGGTGGTTCGCCAGGCCACCGGCACCTTGTATGGCGGGGACGGCGTGGCTTATGCGCCCGTCAACCCACCTGCTCGCCCCGGCTAGCCTTTTACCCGGAGGGCGCCACGCTCCGGGTACCAGTGAGCGGCACGAACCCAGTCATACCATGCCGCTCACCTCGCGCCCTCTCCGGCCTCCGCCGCGGAGACCTCCCGCTCTGTTCTGCGGAGAGCGATTACGGGCACAATCTACAAAGTCCCCGATGGTTAAGGACGTAGACTGTTGAGCGGGACCTACACACTCTCGTAGCCGAAGGGGCTCGCCATTTCCCGCAGAAAATGGATCACCTCCCGCAGAGGAACATGAAATGCCCCTTCCCGCGGGACCCGAAGGACCGCCCTGTCCGAGCAGGCCTCCAGGACCACGGCACGCAAAAGCGACTCAGTCCCGCTGGCATTACGGATCTGACTTAGTGCAAAAGCCTGGCAGAGTCGACCAAAACTCCCCTTCTCTGACCGGTATTTTTGCTGCTTCTCTCTGCCGCCGAAGGTGCACTGAAAGTCGGACCGGTCGGTTTTGGTCTGCGGTTCTTCCGAGAGGTGCCCGTCTCGGGGTTCTTTTTCAGCAGCCTTCGAAGGCGATCCGGCGGGCAAGCCAGGGGTTGGCAGCCGCCGGCGGTAAGCCTTCCCCGGCAGGAGCAGGGCAGCTCGGACCGCAAAATTTTTTCGACTTTCGCCGAGGACAAAAAGCCCAGCCACTTAGAAAGCCTGCCGCGGCGCCGTCTCCTGTCAGACGTCCCCGCCGCCTGCGGTGGTCCTCGCCCGGCAGTGAGAAACCAGAGTCGCCCTCTCTCCGGTTCTTTTTCACCATTCCGGAGCTCTGGAATCTGCCGTACTCCGAGTGACCGAGGACGCTTCCAGGAGGGCGGCAGCGAGAGGCAGAGTGCCACCGGTCGGGTCCCCGGTTCTCCCACACTTTGAAATTTTTTCCCCGTTTGTACTGGTGGGATGGAGAGAGAGCGTGGCTTAAGCGCCCTCTGCCCCGCGGTCCGCCCTGGCTAGCCTTACGCCGGTGGTTCGCCAGGCCACCGGCACCTTGTATGGCGGGGACGGCGTGGCTTATGCGCCCGTCAACCCACCTGCTCGCCCCGGCTAGCCTTTTACCCGGAGGGCGCCACGCTCCGGGTACCAGTGAGCGGCACGAACCCAGTCATACCATGCCGCTCACCTCGCGCCCTCTCCGGCCTCCGCCGCGGAGACCTCCCGCTCTGTTCTGCGGAGAGCGATGACGGGCACAATCTACAAAGTCCCCGATGGTTAAGGACGTAGACTGTTGAGCGGGACCTACACACTCTTGTAGCCGAAGGGGCTCGCCATTTCCCGCAGAAAATGGATCACCTCCCGCAGAGGAACATGAAATGCCCCTTCCCGCGGGACCCGAAGGACCGCCCTGTCCGAGCAGGCCTCCAGGACCACGGCACGCAAAAGCGACTCAGTCCCGCTGGCATTACGGATCTGACTTAGTGCAAAAGCCTGGCAGAGTCGACCAAAACTCCCCTTCTCTGACCGGTATTTTTGCTGCTTCTCTCTGCCGCCGAAGGTGCACTGAAAGTCGGACCGGTCGGTTTTGGTCTGCGGTTCTTCCGAGAGGTGCCCGTCTCGGGGTTCTTTTTCAGCAGCCTTCGAAGGCGATCCGGCGGGCAAGCCAGGGGTTGGCAGCCGCCGGCGGTAAGCCTTCCCCGGCAGGAGCAGGGCAGCTCGGACCGCAAAATTTTTTCGACTTTCGCCGAGGACAAAAAGCCCAGCCACTTAGAAAGCCTGCCGCGGCGCCGTCTCCTGTCAGACGTCCCCGCCGCCTGCGGTGGTCCTCGCCCGGCAGAGAGAAGCCGGATTCGCCCTCTCTCCGGTTCTTTTTCACCATTCCGGAGCTCTGAAATCTGCCGTACTCCGAGTGACCGAGGACGCTTCCAGGAGGGCGGCAGCGAGAGGCAGAGTGCCACCGGTCGGGTCCCCGGTTCTCCCACACTTAGAGAATTTTTCGCTTGGTGCTGCTGCGAGGACGTAGGTCTTTCGACCGGGGCAAGCCTGGAGGGCGGTAGCCGGGTTTGGCGCCCTATTCCCGGCTAGCTCTCGGCGGCTTCACCCGGTTGGAGCTCCGACTTCCATGGGCATGTTCCTCACCGGGACCTACGACAAAGTGTGGCCGAGGGACAGTGACACATTCCCGGGTAGCCTGAGTGGCTGCTCCCGCTGAGCCACTTCCATGGGCATTATTCCTCCCCGGGACTTGCCGCCAAGTCTTGGCCGGGGGACAGTGACACATTCCCGGCTAGCCTGAGTGGCTGCTCCCGCTGAGCCACTTCCATGGGCATTATTCCTCCCCGGGACTTGCCGCCAAGTCTTGGCCGGGGGACAGTGACACATTCCCGGCTAGCCTGAGTGGCTGCTCCCGCTGAGCCACTTCCATGGGCACTATTCCTCCCCGGGACTTGCCGCCAAGTCTTGGCCGGGGGACAGTGACACATTGCCGGGTAGCCTGAGTGGCTGCTCCCGCTGAGCTCTTACTTCCATGGGCATGTTCCTGACCGGGACCAACTACCAAGTGTGGCCGGGTTTCGAGCTCCAAACTCGGCTTGCACTTGGTGGCCAAGGGGGTCCCCTCCGCTCCGGGAAGGGCGCCCTCCAGCGGGCAGACGAGGGTACTTCTAGTCTGCCCGAGCTCCATGGGGCCCCTCTCGCCCCTAGGCTCCCCGCCCAGGGTTCCAGGGTCCCGGCTACAGCCACCCAGCCGAGTCCCATATAGGGTACCGGGCCTGGCAGGAATCATGCCGGAATTAGTGAGACCTCCTCGGCCGCGGCTCAGCCGCAAAACTCCCTTTCGCGGTTCTCTTCCCACCAACTTCCATGGGCATGTTCCTCACCGGGACCTCCGACCAAGTGTGGCCGGGGAACAGTCACCCATGCCCGGGCAGCCTCAGCGAGTGCTCCCGCTGAGGTCAACTTGGAGGTTGGAGCTCCGACTTCCATGGGCACTATTCCTCCCCGGGACCTGCCGCCAAGTCTGGCCGGGGGACAGTGACACATTCCCGGGTAGCCTGAGCGGATGCTCCTGCTGAACTCTTTAGTTCCATGGGCATGTTCCTCATCAGGAACCCAACGACCAAGGGTGGCCGAGGGACAGTGACACATTCTCGGGTAGCCTGAGTGGCTGCTCCCGCTGAGCTACTTCCATGAGCACTATTCCTCCCCGGGACCTGCCGCCAAGTCTGGCCGGGGGACAGTGACACATTCCCGGGTAGCCTGAGTGGCTGCTCCCGCTGAGCTACTTCCATGGGCACTATTCCTCCCCGGGACCTGCCGCCAAGTCTTGGCCGGGGGACAGTGACACATTCCCGGGTAGCCTGAGTGGCTGCTCCCGCTGAGCCACTTCCATGGGCATTATTCCTCCCCGGGACTTGCCGCCAAGTCTTGGCCGGGGGACAGTGACACATTGCCGGGTAGCCTGAGTGGCTGCTCCCGCTGAGCTCTTACTTCCATGGGCATGTTCCTGACCGGGACCAACTACCAAGTGTGGCCGGGTTTCGAGCTCCAAACTCGGCTTGCACTTGGTGGCCAAGGGGGTCCCCTCCGCTCCGGGAAGGGCGCCCTCCAGCGGGCAGACGAGGGTACTTCTAGTCTGCCCGAGCTCCATGGGGCCCCTCTCGCCCCTAGGCTCCCCGCCCAGGGTTCCAGGGTCCCGGCTACAGCCACCCAGCCGAGTCCCATATAGGGTACCGGGCCTGGCAGGAATCATGCCGGAATTAGTGAGACCTCCTCGGCCGCGGCTCAGCCGCAAAACTCCCTTTCGCGGTTCTCTTCCCACCAACTTCCATGGGCATGTTCCTCACCGGGACCTCCGACCAAGTGTGGCCGGGGAACAGTCACCCATGCCCGGGCAGCCTCAGCGAGTGCTCCCGCTGAGGTCAACTTGGAGGTTGGAGCTCCGACTTCCATGGGCACTATTCCTCCCCGGGACCTGCCGCCAAGTCTGGCCGGGGGACAGTGACACATTCCCGGGTAGCCTGAGCGGATGCTCCCGCTGAACTCTTTAGTTCCATGGGCATGTTCCTCATCAGGAACCCAACGACCAAGGGTGGCCGAGGGACAGTGACACATTCTCGGGTAGCCTGAGTGGCTGCTCCCGCTGAGCTACTTCCATGAGCACTATTCCTCCCCGGGACCTGCCGCCAAGTCTGGCCGGGGGACAGTGACACATTCCCGGGTAGCCTGAGTGGCTGCTCCCGCTGAGCTACTTCCATGGGCACTATTCCTCCCCGGGACTTGCCGCCAAGTCTTGGCCGGGGGACAGTGACACATTCCCGGGTAGCCTGAGTGGCTGCTCCCGCTGAGCCACTTCCATGGGCACTATTCCTCCCCGGGACTTGCCGCCAAGTCTTGGCCGGGGGACAGTGACACATTGCCGGGTAGCCTGAGTGGCTGCTCCCGCTGAGCTCTTACTTCCATGGGCATGTTCCTGACCGGGACCAACTACCAAGTGTGGCCGGGTTTCGAGCTCCAAACTCGGCTTGCACTTGGTGGCCAAGGGGGTCCCCTCCGCTCCAGGAAGGGCGCCCTCCAGCGGGCAGACGAGGGTACTTCTAGTCTGCCCGAGCTCCATGGGGCCCCTCTCGCCCCTAGGCTCCCCGCCCAGGGTTCCAGGGTCCCGGCTACAGCCACCCAGCCGAGTCCCATATAGGGTACCGGGCCTGGCAGGAATCATGCCGGAATTAGTGAGACCTCCTCGGCCGCGGCTCAGCCGCAAAACTCCCTTTCGCGGTTCTCTTCCCACCAACTTCCATGGGCATGTTCCTCACCGGGACCTCCGACCAAGTGTGGCCGGGGAACAGTCACCCATGCCCGGGCAGCCTCAGCGAGTGCTCCCGCTGAGGTCAACTTGGAGGTTGGAGCTCCGACTTCCATGGGCACTATTCCTCCCCGGGACCTGCCGCCAAGTCTGGCCGGGGGACAGTGACACATTCCCGGGTAGCCTGAGCGGATGCTCCCGCTGAACTCTTTAGTTCCATGGGCATGTTCCTCATCAGGAACCCAACGACCAAGGGTGGCCGAGGGACAGTGACACATTCTCGGGTAGCCTGAGTGGCTGCTCCCGCTGAGCTACTTCCATGAGCACTATTCCTCCCCGGGACCTGCCGCCAAGTCTGGCCGGGGGACAGTGACACATTCCCGGGTAGCCTGAGTGGCTGCTCCCGCTGAGCTACTTCCATGGGCACTATTCCTCCCCGGGACCTGCCGCCAAGTCTTGGCCGGGGGACAGTGACACATTCCCGGGTAGCCTGAGTGGCTGCTCCCGCTGAGCCACTTCCATGGGCATTATTCCTCCCCGGGACTTGCCGCCAAGTCTTGGCCGGGGGACAGTGACACATTGCCGGGTAGCCTGAGTGGCTGCTCCCGCTGAGCTCTTACTTCCATGGGCATGTTCCTGACCGGGACCAACTACCAAGTGTGGCCGGGTTTCGAGCTCCAAACTCGGCTTGCACTTGGTGGCCAAGGGGGTCCCCTCCGCTCCGGGAAGGGCGCCCTCCAGCGGGCAGACGAGGGTACTTCTAGTCTGCCCGAGCTCCATGGGGCCCCTCTCGCCCCTAGGCTCCCCGCCCAGGGTTCCAGGGTCCCGGCTACAGCCACCCAGCCGAGTCCCATATAGGGTACCGGGCCTGGCAGGAATCATGCCGGAATTAGTGAGACCTCCTCGGCCGCGGCTCAGCCGCAAAACTCCCTTTCGCGGTTCTCTTCCCACCAACTTCCATGGGCATGTTCCTCACCGGGACCTCCGACCAAGTGTGGCCGGGGAACAGTCACCCATGCCCGGGCAGCCTCAGCGAGTGCTCCCGCTGAGGTCAACTTGGAGGTTGGAGCTCCGACTTCCATGGGCACTATTCCTCCCCGGGACCTGCCGCCAAGTCTGGCCGGGGGACAGTGACACATTCCCGGGTAGCCTGAGCGGATGCTCCCGCTGAACTCTTTAGTTCCATGGGCATGTTCCTCATCAGGAACCCAACGACCAAGGGTGGCCGAGGGACAGTGACACATTCTCGGGTAGCCTGAGTGGCTGCTCCCGCTGAGCTACTTCCATGAGCACTATTCCTCCCCGGGACCTGCCGCCAAGTCTGGCCGGGGGACAGTGACACATTCCCGGGTAGCCTGAGTGGCTGCTCCCGCTGAGCTACTTCCATGGGCACTATTCCTCCCCGGGACTTGCCGCCAAGTCTTGGCCGGGGGACAGTGACACATTCCCGGGTAGCCTGAATGGCTGCTCCCGCTGAGCTCCGACTTCCATGGCCATGTTCCTCACCGGGACCTCCGACCAAGCCTGGCCGGGTTTCGAGCTCCAAACTCGGCTTGCACTTGGTGGCCAAGGGGGTCCCCTCCGCTCCGGGAAGGGCGCCCTCCAGCGGGCAGACGAGGGTACTTCTAGTCTGCCCGAGCTCCATGGGGCCCCTCTCGCCCCTAGGCTCCCCGCCCAGGGTTCCAGGGTCCCGGCTACAGCCACCCAGCCGAGTCCCATATAGGGTACCGGGCCTGGCAGGAATCATGCCGGAATTAGTGAGACCTCCTCGGCCGCGGCTCAGCCGCAAAACTCCCTTTCGCGGTTCTCTTCCCACCAACTTCCATGGGCATGTTCCTCACCGGGACCTCCGACCAAGTGTGGCCGGGGAACAGTCACCCATGCCCGGGCAGCCTCAGCGAGTGCTCCCGCTGAGGTCAACTTGGAGGTTGGAGCTCCGACTTCCATGGGCACTATTCCTCCCCGGGACCTGCCGCCAAGTCTGGCCGGGGGACAGTGACACATTCCCGGGTAGCCTGAGCGGATGCTCCCGCTGAACTCTTTAGTTCCATGGGCATGTTCCTCATCAGGAACCCAACGACCAAGGGTGGCCGAGGGACAGTGACACATTCTCGGGTAGCCTGAGTGGCTGCTCCCGCTGAGCTACTTCCATGAGCACTATTCCTCCCCGGGACCTGCCGCCAAGTCTGGCCGGGGGACAGTGACACATTCCCGGGTAGCCTGAGTGGCTGCTCCCGCTGAGCTACTTCCATGGGCACTATTCCTCCCCGGGACTTGCCGCCAAGTCTTGGCCGGGGGACAGTGACACATTCCCGGGTAGCCTGAATGGCTGCTCCCGCTGAGCTCCGACTTCCATGGCCATGTTCCTCACCGGGACCTCCGACCAAGCCTGGCCGGGTTTCGAGCTCCAAACTCGGCTTGCACTTGGTGGCCAAGGGGGTCCCCTCCGCTCCGGGAAGGGCGCCCTCCAGCGGGCAGACGAGGGTACTTCTAGTCTGCCCGAGCTCCATGGGGCCCCTCTCGCCCCTAGGCTCCCCGCCCAGGGTTCCAGGGTCCCGGCTACAGCCACCCAGCCGAGTCCCATATAGGGTACCGGGCCTGGCAGGAATCATGCCGGAATTAGTGAGACCTCCTCGGCCGCGGCTCAGCCGCAAAACTCCCTTTCGCGGTTCTCTTCCCACCAACTTCCATGGGCATGTTCCTCACCGGGACCTCCGACCAAGTGTGGCCGGGGAACAGTCACCCATGCCCGGGCAGCCTCAGCGAGTGCTCCCGCTGAGGTCAACTTGGAGGTTGGAGCTCCGACTTCCATGGGCACTATTCCTCCCCGGGACCTGCCGCCAAGTCTGGCCGGGGGACAGTGACACATTCCCGGGTAGCCTGAGCGGATGCTCCTGCTGAACTCTTTAGTTCCATGGGCATGTTCCTCATCAGGAACCCAACGACCAAGGGTGGCCGAGGGACAGTGACACATTCTCGGGTAGCCTGAGTGGCTGCTCCCGCTGAGCTACTTCCATGAGCACTATTCCTCCCCGGGACCTGCCGCCAAGTCTGGCCGGGGGACAGTGACACATTCCCGGGTAGCCTGAGTGGCTGCTCCCGCTGAGCTACTTCCATGGGCACTATTCCTCCCCGGGACCTGCCGCCAAGTCTTGGCCGGGGGACAGTGACACATTCCCGGGTAGCCTGAGTGGCTGCTCCCGCTGAGCCACTTCCATGGGCATTATTCCTCCCCGGGACTTGCCGCCAAGTCTTGGCCGGGGGACAGTGACACATTGCCGGGTAGCCTGAGTGGCTGCTCCCGCTGAGCTCTTACTTCCATGGGCATGTTCCTGACCGGGACCAACTACCAAGTGTGGCCGGGTTTCGAGCTCCAAACTCGGCTTGCACTTGGTGGCCAAGGGGGTCCCCTCCGCTCCGGGAAGGGCGCCCTCCAGCGGGCAGACGAGGGTACTTCTAGTCTGCCCGAGCTCCATGGGGCCCCTCTCGCCCCTAGGCTCCCCGCCCAGGGTTCCAGGGTCCCGGCTACAGCCACCCAGCCGAGTCCCATATAGGGTACCGGGCCTGGCAGGAATCATGCCGGAATTAGTGAGACCTCCTCGGCCGCGGCTCAGCCGCAAAACTCCCTTTCGCGGTTCTCTTCCCACCAACTTCCATGGGCATGTTCCTCACCGGGACCTCCGACCAAGTGTGGCCGGGGAACAGTCACCCATGCCCGGGCAGCCTCAGCGAGTGCTCCCGCTGAGGTCAACTTGGAGGTTGGAGCTCCGACTTCCATGGGCACTATTCCTCCCCGGGACCTGCCGCCAAGTCTGGCCGGGGGACAGTGACACATTCCCGGGTAGCCTGAGCGGATGCTCCCGCTGAACTCTTTAGTTCCATGGGCATGTTCCTCATCAGGAACCCAACGACCAAGGGTGGCCGAGGGACAGTGACACATTCTCGGGTAGCCTGAGTGGCTGCTCCCGCTGAGCTACTTCCATGAGCACTATTCCTCCCCGGGACCTGCCGCCAAGTCTGGCCGGGGGACAGTGACACATTCCCGGGTAGCCTGAGTGGCTGCTCCCGCTGAGCTACTTCCATGGGCACTATTCCTCCCCGGGACTTGCCGCCAAGTCTTGGCCGGGGGACAGTGACACATTCCCGGGTAGCCTGAATGGCTGCTCCCGCTGAGCTCCGACTTCCATGGCCATGTTCCTCACCGGGACCTCCGACCAAGCCTGGCCGGGTTTCGAGCTCCAAACTCGGCTTGCACTTGGTGGCCAAGGGGGTCCCCTCCGCTCCGGGAAGGGCGCCCTCCAGCGGGCAGACGAGGGTACTTCTAGTCTGCCCGAGCTCCATGGGGCCCCTCTCGCCCCTAGGCTCCCCGCCCAGGGTTCCAGGGTCCCGGCTACAGCCACCCAGCCGAGTCCCATATAGGGTACCGGGCCTGGCAGGAATCATGCCGGAATTAGTGAGACCTCCTCGGCCGCGGCTCAGCCGCAAAACTCCCTTTCGCGGTTCTCTTCCCACCAACTTCCATGGGCATGTTCCTCACCGGGACCTCCGACCAAGTGTGGCCGGGGAACAGTCACCCATGCCCGGGCAGCCTCAGCGAGTGCTCCCGCTGAGGTCAACTTGGAGGTTGGAGCTCCGACTTCCATGGGCACTATTCCTCCCCGGGACCTGCCGCCAAGTCTGGCCGGGGGACAGTGACACATTCCCGGGTAGCCTGAGCGGATGCTCCCGCTGAACTCTTTAGTTCCATGGGCATGTTCCTCATCAGGAACCCAACGACCAAGGGTGGCCGAGGGACAGTGACACATTCTCGGGTAGCCTGAGTGGCTGCTCCCGCTGAGCTACTTCCATGAGCACTATTCCTCCCCGGGACCTGCCGCCAAGTCTGGCCGGGGGACAGTGACACATTCCCGGGTAGCCTGAGTGGCTGCTCCCGCTGAGCTACTTCCATGGGCACTATTCCTCCCCGGGACTTGCCGCCAAGTCTTGGCCGGGGGACAGTGACACATTCCCGGGTAGCCTGAATGGCTGCTCCCGCTGAGCTCCGACTTCCATGGCCATGTTCCTCACCGGGACCTCCGACCAAGCCTGGCCGGGTTTCGAGCTCCAAACTCGGCTTGCACTTGGTGGCCAAGGGGGTCCCCTCCGCTCCGGGAAGGGCGCCCTCCAGCGGGCAGACGAGGGTACTTCTAGTCTGCCCGAGCTCCATGGGGCCCCTCTCGCCCCTAGGCTCCCCGCCCAGGGTTCCAGGGTCCCGGCTACAGCCACCCAGCCGAGTCCCATATAGGGTACCGGGCCTGGCAGGAATCATGCCGGAATTAGTGAGACCTCCTCGGCCGCGGCTCAGCCGCAAAACTCCCTTTCGCGGTTCTCTTCCCACCAACTTCCATGGGCATGTTCCTCACCGGGACCTCCGACCAAGTGTGGCCGGGGAACAGTCACCCATGCCCGGGCAGCCTCAGCGAGTGCTCCCGCTGAGGTCAACTTGGAGGTTGGAGCTCCGACTTCCATGGGCACTATTCCTCCCCGGGACCTGCCGCCAAGTCTGGCCGGGGGACAGTGACACATTCCCGGGTAGCCTGAGCGGATGCTCCCGCTGAACTCTTTAGTTCCATGGGCATGTTCCTCATCAGGAACCCAACGACCAAGGGTGGCCGAGGGACAGTGACACATTCTCGGGTAGCCTGAGTGGCTGCTCCCGCTGAGCTACTTCCATGAGCACTATTCCTCCCCGGGACCTGCCGCCAAGTCTGGCCGGGGGACAGTGACACATTCCCGGGTAGCCTGAGTGGCTGCTCCCGCTGAGCTACTTCCATGGGCACTATTCCTCCCCGGGACTTGCCGCCAAGTCTTGGCCGGGGGACAGTGACACATTCCCGGGTAGCCTGAGTGGCTGCTCCCGCTGAGGTACTTCCATGAGCACTATTCCTCCCCGGGACTTGCCGCCAAGTCTTGGCCGGGGGACAGTGACACATTCCCGGGTAGCCTGAGTGGCTGCTCCCGCTGAGCTCTTACTTCCATGGGCACTATTCCTCCCCGGGACTTGCCGCCAAGTCTGGCCGGGGGACAGTGACACATTCCCGGGTAGCCTGAGTGGCTGCTCCCGCTGAGCTCCGACTTCCATGGCCATGTTCCTCACCGGGACCTCCGACCAAGCCTGGCCGGGTTTCGAGCTCCAAACTCGGCTTGCACTTGGTGGCCAAGGGGGTCCCCTCCGCTCCGGGAAGGGCGCCCTCCAGCGGGCAGACGAGGGTACTTCTAGTCTGCCCGAGCTCCATGGGGCCCCTCTCGCCCCTAGGCTCCCCGCCCAGGGTTCCAGGGTCACGGATCCAACCACCATGCCGAGTCCGGTTTGGGGACCGGGAATGGCAGGAATCAAGCCGGGATCGGTGCGCCCTCCTCGGCCGCGGCTTAGCGCAAAAACTCCCTTTCGCGGTTCTCTTCCCTTCAACTTCCATGGGCACGTTCCACACCGGGACCTACGACCAAGTGAGCCCGGGGAACAGTCACCCATGCCCGGGCAGCCTCAGCAAGTGCTCCCGCTGAGGGCAATTTGGAGTTTGGAGCTCCGACTTCCATGGGCATGTTCCTCACCGGGACCTACGACCAAGCGTGGCCGAGAACAGTGACACATTCCCGGGTAAGCCTGAGCGGCTTCTCCCGCTGAACTCTTACTTCCATGGGCATGTTCCTCATCAGAAACCCAACGACCAAGTGTGGCCGAGGGACAGTGACACATTCACGGGTAGCCTCAGCAGCTGCTCCCGCTGAGCTACTTCCATGGGCACTATTCCTCCCCGGGACTTGCCGCCAAGTCTTGGCCGGGGGACAGTGACACATTCCCGGGTAGCCTGAGTGGCTGCTCCCGCTGAGGTACTTCCATGAGCACTATTCCTCCCCGGGACTTGCCGCCAAGTCTTGGCCGGGGGACAGTGACACATTCCCGGGTAGCCTGAGTGGCTGCTCCCGCTGAGCTCCGACTTCCATGGCCATGTTCCTCACCGGGACCTCCGACCAAGCCTGGCCGGGTTTCGAGCTCCAAACTCGGCTTGCACTTGGTGGCCAAGGGGGTCCCCTCCGCTCCGGGAAGGGCGCCCTCCAGCGGGCAGACGAGGGTACTTCTAGTCTGCCCGAGCTCCATGGGGCCCCTCTCGCCCCTAGGCTCCCCGCCCAGGGTTCCAGGGTCACGGATCCAACCACCATGCCGAGTCCGGTTTGGGGACCGGGAATGGCAGGAATCAAGCCGGGATCGGTGCGCCCTCCTCGGCCGCGGCTTAGCGCAAAAACTCCCTTTCGCGGTTCTCTTCCCTTCAACTTCCATGGGCACGTTCCACACCGGGACCTACGACCAAGTGAGCCCGGGGAACAGTCACCCATGCCCGGGCAGCCTCAGCAAGTGCTCCCGCTGAGGGCAATTTGGAGTTTGGAGCTCCGACTTCCATGGGCATGTTCCTCACCGGGACCTACGACCAAGCGTGGCCGAGAACAGTGACACATTCCCGGGTAAGCCTGAGCGGCTTCTCCCGCTGAACTCTTACTTCCATGGGCATGTTCCTCATCAGAAACCCAACGACCAAGTGTGGCCGAGGGACAGTGACACATTCACGGGTAGCCTCAGCAGCTGCTCCCGCTGAGCTACTTCCATGGGCACTATTCCTCCCCGGGACTTGCCGCCAAGTCTGGCCGGGGGACAGTGACACATTCCCGGGTAGCCTGAGTGGCTGCTCCCGCTGAGCTACTTCCATGGGCACTATTCCTCCCCGGGACTTGCCGCCAAGTCTTGGCCGGGGGACAGTGACACATTCCCGGGTAGCCTGAGTGGCTGCTCCCGCTGAGCTCTTACTTCCATGGGCACTATTCCTCCCCGGGACTTGCCGCCAAGTCTGGCCGGGGGACAGTGACACATTCCCGGGTAGCCTGAGTGGCTGCTCCCGCTGAGCTCCGACTTCCATGGCCATGTTCCTCACCGGGACCTCCGACCAAGCCTGGCCGGGTTTCGAGCTCCAAACTCGGCTTGCACTTGGTGGCAAAGGGGGTCCCCTCCGCTCCGGGAAGGGCGCCCTCCAGCGGGCAGACGAGGGTACTTCTAGTCTGCCCGAGCTCCATGGGGCCCCTCTCGCCCCTAGGCTCCCCGCCCAGGGTTCCAGGGTCACGGATCCAACCACCATGCCGAGTCCGGTTTGGGGACCGGGAATGGCAGGAATCAAGCCGGGATCGGTGCGCCCTCCTCGGCCGCGGCTTAGCGCAAAAACTCCCTTTCGCGGTTCTCTTCCCTTCAACTTCCATGGGCACGTTCCACACCGGGACCTACGACCAAGTGAGCCCGGGGAACAGTCACCCATGCCCGGGCAGCCTCAGCAAGTGCTCCAGCTGAGGTCAATTTGGAGTTTGGAGCTCCGACTTCCATGGGCATGTTCCTCACCGGGACCTACGACCAAGCGTGGCCGAGAACAGTGACACATTCCCGGGTAAGCCTTAGCGGCTTCTCCCGCTGAGCTCCGACTTCCATGAGCACTATTCCTCCCCGGGACTTGCCGCCAAGTCTGGCCTGGGGGGACAGTGACACATTCCCGGGAAGCCTGTGCGGCTGCTCCCGCTAGGCTCTTACTTCCATGGGCATTATTCCTCCCCGGGACTTGCCGCCAAGTCTGGCCGGGGGACAGTGACTCTTGGCCGGATAGGCCAAGTGGCTTCTCCCGCTGACTTGCCCCTTTGGAAGTAGTAGCTCCTACTTCCATGGGCATTATTCCTCCCCGGGACCTACTGCCTAGTGTAGCCGGGGAACAGTGACTCTTGGCCGGATAGGCCAACTGGCTTCTCCCGCTGACTTGCCCCTTTGGAAGTAGGAGCTCTTACTTCCATGGGCATTATTCCTCCCCGGGACCTACTGCCAAGTGTGGCCGGGGAACAGTGACTCTTGGCCGGATAGGCCAACTGGCTTCTCCCGCTGACTTGCCCCTTTGGAAGTAGGAGCTCTTACTTCCAAGGGCATTACACCTCTCGGGCACTTAGAGCCAAGTGTCTTCACCCTTTGGAGGTAGTAGCTCCTACTTCCATGGGCATTATTCCTCCCAGGGACCTACTGCCAAATGTGGCCGGGGAACAGTGACTCTAGGCCGGATAGGCCAACTGGCTTCTCCCGCTGACTTGCCCCTTTGGAAGTAGTACCTCCTACTTCCATGGGCATTATTCCTCCCCGGGACCTACTGCCAAGTGTGGCCGGGGAACAGTGACCCTTGGCCGGATAGGCCAAGTGGCTTCTCCCGCTGACTTGCCCCTTTGGAAGTAGTAGCTCTTACTTCCATGGGCATTATACCTCTCGGGGACTTAGAGCCAAGTGTCTTCACCCTTTGAAGGTAGTAGCTCCTACTTCCATGGGCATTATTCCTCCCCGGGACCTACTGCCAAGTGTGGCCGGGGAACAGTGACCCTTGGCCGGGTAGGCCAAGTGGCTTCTCCCGCTGACTTGCCCCTTTGGAAGTAGTAGCTCCTACTTCCATGGGCATTATTCCTCCCCGGGACCTACTGCCAAGTGTGGCCGGGGAACAGTGACCCTTGGCCGGATAGGCCAAGTGGCTTCTCCCGCTGACTTGCCCCTTTGGAAGTAGTAGCTCCTACTTCCATGGGCATTATTCCTCCCCGGGACCTACTGCCAAGTGTGGCCGGGGAACAGTGACCCTTGGCCGGATAGGCCAAGTGGCTTCTCCCGCTGACTTGCCCCTTTGGAAGTAGTAGCTCCTACTTCCATGGGCATTATTCCTCCCCGGGACCTACTGCCAAGTGTGGCCGGGGAACAGTGACCCTTGGCCGGATAGGCCAAGTGGCTTCTCCCGCTGACTTGCCCCTTTGGAAGTAGTACCTCCTACTTCCATGGGCATTATTCCTCCCCGGGACCTACTGCCAAGTGTGGCCGGGGAACAGTGACCCTTGGCCGGATAGGCCAAGTGGCTTCTCCCGCTGACTTGCCCCTTTGGAAGTAGTAGCTCTTACTTCCATGGGCATTATACCTCTCGGGGACTTAGAGCCAAGTGTCTTCACCCTTTGAAGGTAGTAGCTCCTACTTCCATGGGCATTATTCCTCCCCGGGACCTACTGCCAAGTGTGGCCGGGGAACAGTGACCCTTGGCCGGGTAGGCCAAGTGGCTTCTCCCGCTGACTTGCCCCTTTGGAAGTAGTAGCTCCTACTTCCATGGGCATTATTCCTCCCCGGGACCTACTGCCAAGTGTGGCCGGGGAACAGTGACCCTTGGCCGGATAGGCCAAGTGGCTTCTCCCGCTGACTTGCCCCTTTGGAAGTAGTAGCTCCTACTTCCATGGGCATTATTCCTCCCCGGGACCTACTGCCAAGTGTGGCCGGGGAAAAGTGACCCTTGGCCGGATAGGCCAAGTGGCTTCTCCCGCTGACTTGCCCCTTTGGAAGTAGTAGCTCCTACTTCCATGGGCATTATTCCTCCCCGGGACCTACTGCCAAGTGTGGCCGGGGAACAGTGACCCTTGGCCGGATAGGCCAAGTGGCTTCTCCCGCTGACTTGCCCCTTTGGAAGTAGTACCTCCTACTTCCATGGGCATTATTCCTCCCCGGGACCTACTGCCAAGTGTGGCCGGGGAACAGTGACCCTTGGCCGGATAGGCCAAGTGGCTTCTCCCGCTGACTTGCCCCTTTGGAAGTAGTAGCTCTTACTTCCATGGGCATTATACCTCTCGGGGACTTAGAGCCAAGTGTCTTCACCCTTTGAAGGTAGTAGCTCCTACTTCCATGGGCATTATTCCTCCCCGGGACCTACTGCCAAGTGTGGCCGGGGAACAGTGACCCTTGGCCGGGTAGGCCAAGTGGCTTCTCCCGCTGACTTGCCCCTTTGGAAGTAGTAGCTCCTACTTCCATGGGCATTATTCCTCCCCGGGACCTACTGCCAAGTGTGGCCGGGGAACAGTGACCCTTGGCCGGATAGGCCAAGTGGCTTCTCCCGCTGACTTGCCCCTTTGGAAGTAGTAGCTCCTACTTCCATGGGCATTATTCCTCCCCGGGACCTACTGCCAAGTGTGGCCGGGGAACAGTGACCCTTGGCCGGATAGGCCAAGTGGCTTCTCCCGCTGACTTGCCCCTTTGGAAGTAGTAGCTCCTACTTCCATGGGCATTATTCCTCCCCGGGACCTACTGCCAAGTGTGGCCGGGGAACAGTGACCCTTGGCCGGGTAGGCCAAGTGGCTTCTCCCGCTGACTTGCCCCTTTGGAAGTAGTAGCTCCTACTTCCATGGGCATTATTCCTCCCCGGGACCTACTGCCAAGTGTGGCCGGGGAACAGTGACCCTAAACCGGGTAGGCCAAGTGGCTTCTCCCGCTGACTTGCCCCTTTGGAAGTAGTAGCTCCTACTTCCATGGGCATTATTCCTCCCCGGGACCTACTGCCAAGTGTGGCCGGGGAACAGTGACCCTAAACCGGGTAGGCCAAGTGGCTTCTCCCGCTGACTTGCCCCTTTGGAAGTAGTAGCTCCTACTTCCATGGGCATTATTCCTCCCCGGGACCTACTGCCAAGTGTGGCCGGGGAACAGGGACCCTTGGCCGGGTAGACCAAGTGGCTTCTCCCGCTGACTTGCCCCTTTGGAAGTAGAGGCTCCTACTTCCATGGGCATTATTCCTCCCCGGGACCTACTGCCAAGTGTGGCCGGGGAACAGTGACCCTTGGCCGGATAGGCCAAGTGGCTTCTCCCGCTGACTTGCCCCTTTGGAAGTAGTAGCTCCTACTTCCATGGGCATTATTCCTCCCCGGGACCTACTGCCAAGTGTGGCCGGGGAACAGTGACCCTTGGCCGGATAGGCCAAGTGGCTTCTCCCGCTGACTTGCCCCTTTGGAAGTAGGAGCTCTTACTTCCATGGGCATTATTCCTCCTCGGGACCTACTGCCAAGTGTGGCCGGGGAACAGTGACTCTTGGCCGGATAGGCCAACTGGCTTCTCCCGCTGACTTGCCCCTTTGGAAGTAGGAGCTCTTACTTCCATGGGCATTATTCCTCCCCGGGACCTACTGCCAAGTGTGGCCGGGGAACAGTGACCCTTGGCCGGATAGGCCAACTGGCTGCTCCCGCTGACTTGCCCCTTTGGAAGTAGAGGCTCCTACTTCCATGGGCATTATTCCTCCCCGGGACCTACTGCCAAGTGTGGCCGGGGAACAGTGACTCTTGGCCGGATAGGCCAACTGGCTTCTCCCGCTGACTTGCCCCTTTGGAAGTAGGAGCTCTTACTTCCAAGGGCATTACACCTCTCGGGCACTTAGAGCCAAGTGTCTTCACCCTTTGGAGGTAGTAGCTCCTACTTCCATGGGCATTATTCCTCCCAGGGACCTACTGCCAAATGTGGCCGGGGAACAGTGACTCTAGGCCGGATAGGCCAACTGGCTTCTCCCGCTGACTTGCCCCTTTGGAAGTAGTAGCTCCTACTTCCATGGGCATTATTCCTCCCCGGGACCTACTGCCTAGTGTGGCCGGGGAACAGTGACTCTTGGCCGGATAGGCCAACTGGCTTCTCCCGCTGACTTGCCCCTTTGGAAGTAGTAGCTCCTACTTCCATGGGCATTATTCCTCCCCGGGACCTACTGCCTAGTGTAGCCGGGGAACAGTGACTCTTGGCCGGATAGGCCAACTGGCTTCTCCCGCTGACTTGCCCCTTTGGAAGTAGGAGCTCTTACTTCCAAGGGCATTACACCTCTCGGGCACTTAGAGCCAAGTGTCTTCACCCTTTGGAGGTAGTAGCTCCTACTTCCATGGGCATTATTCCTCCCAGGGACCTACTGCCAAATGTGGCCGGGGAACAGTGACTCTAGGCCGGATAGGCCAACTGGCTTCTCCCGCTGACTTGCCCCTTTGGAAGTAGGAGCTCTTACTTCCATGGGCATTATTCCTCCCCGGGACCTACTGCCAAGTGTGGCCGGGGAACAGTGACCCTTGGCCGGATAGGCCAACTGGCTGCTCCCGCTGACTTGCCCCTTTGGAAGTAGAGGCTCCTACTTCCATGGGCATTATTCCTCCCCGGGACCTACTGCCAAGTGTGGCCGGGGAACAGTGACCCTTGGCCGGATAGGCCAACTGGCTGCTCCCGCTGACTTGCCCCTTTGGAAGTAGGAGCTCTTACTTCCATGGGCATTATACCTCTCGGGCACTTAGAGCCAAGTGTCTTCACCCTTTGGAGGTAGTAGCTCCTACTTCCATGGGCATTATTCCTCCCCGGGACCTACTGCCAAGTGTGGCCGGGGAACAGTGACTCTTGGCCGGATAGGCCAACTGGCTTCTCCCGCTGACTTGCCCCTTTGGAAGTAGGAGCTCTTACTTCCATGGGCATTATTCCTCCTCGGGACCTACTGCCAAGTGTGGCCGGGGAACAGTGACTCTTGGCCGGATAGGCCAACTGGCTTCTCCCGCTGACTTGCCCCTTTGGAAGTAGGAGCTCTTACTTCCATGGGCATTATTCCTCCCCGGGACCTACTGCCAAGTGTGGCCGGGGAACAGTGACCCTTGGCCGGATAGGCCAACTGGCTGCTCCCGCTGACTTGCCCCTTTGGAAGTAGAGGCTCCTACTTCCATGGGCATTATTCCTCCCCGGGACCTACTGCCAAGTGTGGCCGGGGAACAGTGACTCTTGGCCGGATAGGCCAACTGGCTTCTCCCGCTGACTTGCCCCTTTGGAAGTAGGAGCTCTTACTTCCAAGGGCATTACACCTCTCGGGCACTTAGAGCCAAGTGTCTTCACCCTTTGGAGGTAGTAGCTCCTACTTCCATGGGCATTATTCCTCCCAGGGACCTACTGCCTAGTGTAGCCGGGGAACAGTGACTCTTGGCCGGATAGGCCAACTGGCTTCTCCCGCTGACTTGCCCCTTTGGAAGTAGGAGCTCTTACTTCCAAGGGCATTACACCTCTCGGGCACTTAGAGCCAAGTGTCTTCACCCTTTGGAGGTAGTAGCTCCTACTTCCATGGGCATTATTCCTCCCAGGGACCTACTGCCAAATGTGGCCGGGGAACAGTGACTCTAGGCCGGATAGGCCAACTGGCTTCTCCCGCTGACTTGCCCCTTTGGAAGTAGAGGCTCCTACTTCCATGGGCATTATTCCTCCCCGGGACCTACTGCCTAGTGTGGCCGGGGAACAGTGACTCTTGGCCGGATAGGCCAACTGGCTTCTCCCGCTGACTTGCCCCTTTGGAAGTAGGAGCTCTTACTTCCATGGGCATTATTCCTCCTCGGGACCTACTGCCAAGTGTGGCCGGGGAACAGTGACTCTTGGCCGGATAGGCCAACTGGCTTCTCCCGCTGACTTGCCCCTTTGGAAGTAGGAGCTCTTACTTCCATGGGCATTATTCCTCCCCGGGACCTACTGCCAAGTGTGGCCGGGGTACAGTGACTCTTGGCCGGATAGGCGAAGTGGCTTCTCCCGCTGACTTGCCCCTTTGGAAGTAGGAGCTCCTACTTCCATGGGCATTATTCCTCCCCGGGACTTGCCGCCAAGTCTGGCCGGGGGACAGTGACACTTGGCCGGGTAGGCGAAGTGGCTTCTCCCGCTGACTTGCCCCTTTGGAAGTAGGAGCTCCTACTTCCATGGGCATTATTCCTCCCCGGGACTTGCCGCCAAGTCTGGCCGGGGGACAGTGACACTTGGCCGGGTAGGCGAAGTGGCTTCTCCCGCTGACTTGCCCCTTTGGAAGTAGGAGCTCCTACTTCCATGGGCATTATTCCTCCCCGGGACTTGCCGCCAAGTCTGGCCGGGGGACAGTGACACTTGGCCGGGTAGGCGAAGTGGCTTCTCCCGCTGACTTGCCCCTTTGGAAGTAGGAGCTCCTACTTCCATGGGCATTATTCCTCCCCGGGACTTGCCGCCAAGTCTGGCCGGGGGACAGTGACACTTGGCCGGGTAGGCGAAGTGGCTTCTCCCGCTGACTTGCCCCTTTGGAAGTAGGAGCTCCTACTTCCATGGGCATTATTCCTCCCCGGGACTTGCCGCCAAGTCTGGCCGGGGGACAGTGACACTTGGCCGGGTAGGCGAAGTGGCTTCTCCCGCTGACTTGCCCCTTTGGAAGTAGGAGCTCC
>NW_027285071.1:127500-147500 GCF_040894005.1 Engystomops pustulosus
ACGAAGGGAGTGTCACCGGTAAGAAGCCTCTTCCCACGTCTGCTTGCCGACTTACGCTCGCCCCGACGAGAGGCCCAACCGAAAGAGTGGAAAGAGGCAGAGATTTCCAGGGTCGCCCCACCAGGGATGCAATACCCCAGTGCAGACTGTCGGCCCTGCCCCGAACCTACTCGGTGGTTTGAAGGTTAACCTCTTGGGGAAAAGCAGCGATTCGCCTCGCGGTGCGTGCCTCCGCGGATCTAAACCCCCCTCGATCGATGTGGGGCCAGAGGACCCCTTTTCCCCGTACGAAACGGCCGGCTCACCATGGGCTCGACATCCGTGGGTCGGAGAGTTGAGCGCTTACGCGCGGCGGGACCTTATAACCTGCAGCGGCTGAGGAGCGAAGATTTCCAGGGTGGGCCCCCGGGGATGCCATACCCCGAGCAGCCAGTCGGCCCCGCTCCTAGCGCGCTGACGAGCAATGGAGTCTTCCCCGCGGCAGCCACCGCCCTCGCCTCGCCGTCGGTCGATGAAGAGCCGAGTTCGCCCTCCTCTGCTCGGGACTCGGAAACGGCCTGGCCTTCGCCTACTCCGTCGGGCAACTGCCTTCCGCCAGCCCCTTCCCTCGAATCCCCTTCTTCCATTTTAGACCCGATCAGGGGATTGGTCAGCCCAGCCCTGGGGTAGGAAGAGGGGTTGGGGTCGGTTCGGCTTCCGGTGCCCCCGCTCGGCCAAAGGTCCCCTCGCTTTGGAAGCACGCGAGGGTGCCGGGGTTATTTTCGGCTTGACGCCTAAGTCCGGTCCCTGCCGGCTCCCGTCGAGGCCCGCGGTCAAAACCAGCTCCCCGGCTGTCGGAGCCGGAGCCCCGCAGCCCGAGCGGACGCACCGAGTCCCTCATGTAAGGGATAGCCGCCCCTACGGAACGGCCCGGACTGGGACCAGGCTCCCCCAGGCGCCGAAGGGGTGGGTCGGCCGTGTTGCCGAAGCTTAGCCGGCGCTGATGACCGCAGCCCCTAACGACGCCCACAGGCGGGGGAGCCAAGGAGAGCACTAGGAAGACGTGGCGGGGTCGGACGGCTCAATTTCCAGGGTGGGACCCCGGGGGTTCAGTACCCCGGGCATCCGGTCGGTTTCGCCGGCGAGACCCCAAGCCTTCCACGGCCCCCTTCGTGGGTGCAGGGATACCGAGCAGGGTGGCTTAGACGCCAATTCCCCAGAAGTATTAGGGATAGGGTTTGTCCGGGCGCCATCCGCAGCGACAACCTCGCAAAAGAAGCTCTCTTCCACAAAGCACGGGCAACGTTCGGGTGCGAGTGTTGGTCTCCCATGGTCTACCGACTCCCCCGGGCGGCCCAAGCGTTACGCCCACGGCCGGGCCCTCGAGCAGGCGCACCCCTGGTGCCTCTCGTAAGGGAAGGCTACGGTCCTCAACCCCTCGTATGGCGGGGAGGGCGCATTTGAAACGCTAAAGGACGAGCCCTGTTCGGGACCTGGCGGGGATCCGCGGATTGGCGAGAGGGATGGGTCTGCCGTTGGTCAGAGGGGACGCACCCCTGGGACGCAGTTTGGCATTAGCGACCGATGGCCCATCTACGACCATGTACTCCGGGAGCGCCAAGGAGGACGCGGGTGGGCTTTGGGGGCAGACTCAATTTCCAGGGTCTGGGCGCCGGGGGTGCAATACCCTTAAGCGCTCATGTCGGTTTCGTCTGCCGCCCGCCTCTGGCCCGGCTCCTAGTGACGGGTGCTGTGAACGTGCGATCGTGCTTGCGGTTGAAGAGTTCGAAGGCTACCGCTGGGGATAACACGCCCGGGGAATTTAGAAAAACCCCCCCCTCCGCTACAATCTCTGCTTCTGCCGGACTCGGAGGGGAGCCGCCCCGGGGGCGACCGCTCCCTCTCCTCTTCCGCGGCGTGCCGCGCGCTTCGCCGTCAGCAGCGGAGCGAACCTTTTTCTCGGTCCGCAGCTCTTCAGGCGTAGGCGGGCAGCGCTAACAGGGTACACTGGGGACCACTCGACCGCTACCGCTCCTACGGCAGACGACCCTACCTACCGCGGAAGCGCCACGGTGGGTCTAAGCCTCGTCCCCGCGAGGAGCAAGCGGGAGCCGTCCCTTTTCGTGCTGCGGAAATAAACCGTGGACACAGAAGTGTCTGCGCTCTCCGACCGGGCGGGGGGCGATTGGACTTGCCCGAGGGACACTAGGCGAGGCGCTACCGCGGGGAGCCGGAGCTCCTCGCTGGACGCTGCCGCCGCCAACGCCGCCGCCCCCCACCCACGGTACGGTGGAGTACGCCCGTTCCATACGCTTCGTAGCAAACCTCAGCCGAAGCAGAGAGTCCTACCGCTTGTGGCAGGAGCGGGGCCGTGCGAGGACCACACTGGCACCGCGCTACACAACCTTAGGCAGAGGACGACAGCCGCTCACGGGGAGCGGGGGATTGATGCGCGACCAAGACTGAGGCTAAGGAACGCTTTACCATAAACCGGCCGGGGCCAATACCCCTGACCGAGCAAAGTGCCTTGCCCCGCCGGATCGCGCTGTGTCAGATCGATCAAAAGAGCGGAGAGCCGAGACTCTACCGCTGGGAGTTTGTGGAGAACGGCCTGGCTTGCGTCCCGTCCTCCCGCCCTCGACCTCACATGGCTAGCCTCACCCGCCGGGAGCCACCCCATTGGGGACCGTAGGGCGGAGAAGGGGTCTCCGCGTCCGGAATTTTACTTGTGGAGAACGGCCTGGCTTACGTCCCGTCCTCCCGCCCTCGACCTCACATGGCTAGCCTCACCCGCCGGGCGCCACCCCATTGGGGACCGTAGGGCGGAGAAGGGGTCTCCGCGTCCGGAATTTTACTTGTGGAGAACGGCCTGGCTTACGTCCCGTCCTCCCGCCCTCGACCTCACATGGCTAGCCTCACCCGCCGGGCGCCACCCCATTGGGGACCGTAGGGCGGAGAAGGGGTCTCCGCGTCCGGAATTTTACTTGTGGAGAACGGCCTGGCTTACGTCCCGTCCTCCCGCCCTCGACCTCACATGGCTAGCCTCACCCGCCGGGCGCCACCCCATTGGGGACCGTAGGGCGGAGAAGGGGTCTCCGCGTCCGGAATTTCTTGTGGAGAACGGCCTGGCTTACGTCCCGTCCTCCCATGGCTAGCCTCACCCGCCGGGCGCCACCCCATTGGGGACCGTAGGGCGGAGAAGGGGTCTCCGCGTCCGGAATTTTACTTGTGGAGAACGGCCTGGCTTACGTCCCGTCCTCCCGCCCTCGACCTCACATGGCTAGCCTC
This sequence comes from Engystomops pustulosus, assembly GCF_040894005.1. Lineage (NCBI taxonomy): Eukaryota > Metazoa > Chordata > Amphibia > Anura > Leptodactylidae > Engystomops > Engystomops pustulosus. The sequence goes on from NW_027285071.1 coordinate 130,768, forward strand.
ACCCGCCGGGCGCCACCCCATTGGGGACCGTAGGGCGGAGAAGGGGTCTCCGCGTCCGGAATTTTACTTGTGGAGAACGGCCTGGCTTACGTCCCGTCCTCCCGCCCTCGACCTCACATGGCTAGCCTCACCCGCCGGGCGCCACCCCATTGGGGACCGTAGGGCGGAGAAGGGGTCTCCGCGTCCGGAATTTCTTGTGGAGAACGGCCTGGCTTACGTCCCGTCCTCCCATGGCTAGCCTCACCCGCCGGGCGCCACCCCATTGGGGACCGTAGGGCGGAGAAGGGGTCTCCGCGTCCGGAATTTACTTGTGGAGAACGGCCTGGCTTACGTCCCGTCCTCCCGCCCTCGACCTCACATGGCTAGCCTACCCCGCCGGGCGCCACTCCATTGGGGATACGGTACAGCAAAGCGCGACGCCGCACGATGCCAACACTTTGTGCAAAAACCTGGCAGAGTCGACCAAAACCTCGCTTCTTTGACCGGTATTTTTGATGCTTTTCTCTGCCGCCGAAGGTGCACTGAGGGTCGGATCGCCCAAAATTTTTATGTTTTTGTCTGCGGTTCTTCCGAGAGGTGCCCGCCTGGCAGTTCTTTTTCAGCAGCCTTCGAAGGACATCCGGCGGGCAAGCCAGGGGTCGGCAGCCGCCGGCGGTGAGCCTTCCCCGGCAGGAGCAGGGCAGCTCGGACCGCAAAATTTTTTCGACTTTCGCCGAGGCCAAAAGCCCATGCACTTCGAAATCCTGCCCGCAGCGCCGTCTCCTGTCAGACTTCCCATGCCGCCTGCGGTGGTCCTCGCCCGGCAGAGAGAATCCGGAGTCGCCCTCTCACCGGTTCTTTTTCACCATTCCGGAGCTCTGAAATCTGCCGGACACCGAGTGGCCGAGGACGCTTCCAGGAGGGCGGCAGCGAGAGGCAGAGTGCCACCGGTCGGGTCCCCGGTTCTCCCACACTTTGAAAATTTTTCCCCGTGTGTTCTGGTGGGATGGAGAGAGAGCGTGGCTTATGCGCCCTCTGCCCCGCGGTACGCCCTTGGCTAGCCTTACGCCGGTGGTTCGCCAGGCCACCGGCACCTTGTACAGCGGGGTCGGCGTGGCTTATGCGCCCTCTCCCCCGCGGTCCGCCCTGGCTAGCCTTACGCCGGTGGTTCGCCAGGCCACCGGCACCTTGTATGGCGGGGACGGCGTGGCTTATGCGCCCGTCAACCCACCTGCTCGCCCCGGCTAGCCTTTTACCCGGAGGGCGCCACGCTCCGGGTACCAGTGAGCGGCACGAACCCAGTCATACCATGCCGCTCACCTCGCGCCCTCTCCGGCCTCCGCCGCGGAGACCTCCCGCTCTGTTCTGCGGAGAGCGATTACGGGCAAAATCTACAAAGTCCCCGATGGTTAAGGACGTAGACTGTTGAGCGGGACCTACACACTCTTGTAGCCGAAGGGGCTCGCCATTTCCCGCAGAAAATGGATCACCTCCCGCAGAGGAACATGAAATGCCCCTTCCCGCGGGACCCGAAGGACCGCCCTGTCCGAGCAGGCCTCCAGGACCACGGCACGCAAAAGCGACTCAGTCCCGCTGGCATTACAAATCTGACTTAGTGCAAAAACCTGGCAGAGTCGACCAAAACCTCGCTTCTTTGACCGGTATTTTTGATGCTTTTCTCTGCCGCCGAAGGTGCACTGAGGGTGGGATCGGTTCGTTTTGGTCTGCGGTTCTTCCGAGAGGTGCCCGTCTCGGGGTTCTTTTTCAGCAGCCTTCGAAGGCCATCCGGCGGGCAAGCCAGGGGTTGGCAGCCGCCGGCGGTGAGCCTTCCCCGGCAGGAGCAGGGCAGCTCGGACCGCAAAATTTTTTCGACTTTCGCCGAGGCCAAAAGCCCATGCACTTTTAAAGCCTGCCCGCCGCGCCGTCTCCTGTCAGACTTCCCATGCCGCCTGCGGTGGTCCTCGCCCGGCAGAGAGAAGCCGGATTCGCCCTCTCACCGGTTCTTTTTCACCATTCCGGAGCTCTGAAATCTGCCGGACACCGAGTGGCCGAGGACGCTTCCAGGAGGGCGGCAGCGAGAGGCAGAGTGCCACCGGTCGGGTCCCCGGTTCTCCCACACTTTGAAAATTTTTCCCCGTTTGTTCTGGTGGGATGGAGAGAGAGCGTGGCTTATGCGCCCTCTGCCCCGCGGTACGCCCTTGGCTAGCCTTACGCCGGTGGTTCGCCAGGCCACCGGCACCTTGTACAGCGGGGTCGGCGTGGCTTATGCGCCCTCTCCCCCGCGGTCCGCCCTGGCTAGCCTTACGCCGGTGGTTCGCCAGGCCACCGGCACCTTGTATGGCGGGGACGGCGTGGCTTATGCGCCCGTCAACCCACCTGCTCGCCCCGGCTAGCCTTTTACCCGGAGGGCGCCACGCTCCGGGTACCAGTGAGCGGCACGAACCCAGTCATACCATGCCGCTCACCTCGCGCCCTCTCCGGCCTCCGCCGCGGAGACCTCCCGCTCTGTTCTGCGGAGAGCGATTACGGGCACAATCTACAAAGTCCCCGATGGTTAAGGACGTAGACTGTTGAGCGGGACCTACACACTCTTGTAGCCGAAGGGGCTCGCCATTTCCCGCAGAAAATGGATCACCTCCCGCAGAGGAACATGAAATGCCCCTTCCCGCGGGACCCGAAGGACCGCCCTGTCCGAGAAGGCCTCCAGGACCACGGCACGCAAAAGCGACTCAGTCCCGCTGGCATTACGGATCTGACTTAGTGCAAAAGCCTGGCAGAGTCGACCAAAACTCCCCTTCTCTGACCGGTATTTTTGCTGCTTCTCTCTGCCGCCGAAGGTGCACTGAAAGTCGGACCGGTCGGTTTTGGTCTGCGGTTCTTCCGAGAGGTGCCCGTCTCGGGGTTCTTTTTCAGCAGCCTTCGAAGGCCATCCGGCGGGCAAGCCAGGGGTTGGCAGCCGCCGGCGGTAAGCCTTCCCCGGCAGGAGCAGGGCAGCTCGGACCGCAAAATTTTTTCGACTTTCGCCGAGGACAAAAAGCCCAGCCACTTAGAAAGCCTGCCGCGGCGCCGTCTCCTGTCAGACGTCCCCGCCGCCTGCGGTGGTCCTCGCCCGGCAGTGAGAAACCAGAGTCGCCCTCTCTCCGGTTCTTTTTCACCATTCCGGAGCTCTGGAATCTGCCGTACTCCGAGTGACCGAGGACGCTTCCAGGAGGGCGGCAGCGAGAGGCAGAGTGCCACCGGTCGGGTCCCCGGTTCTCCCACACTTTGAAATTTTTTCCCCGTTTGTACTGGTGGGATGGAGAGAGAGCGTGGCTTAAGCGCCCTCTGCCCCGCGGTCCGCCCTGGCTAGCCTTACGCCGGTGGTTCGCCAGGCCACCGGCACCTTGTATGGCGGGGACGGCGTGGCTTATGCGCCCGTCAACCCACCTGCTCGCCCCGGCTAGCCTTTTACCCGGAGGGCGCCACGCTCCGGGTACCAGTGAGCGGCACGAACCCAGTCATACCATGCCGCTCACCTCGCGCCCTCTCCGGCCTCCGCCGCGGAGACCTCCCGCTCTGTTCTGCGGAGAGCGATTACGGGCACAATCTACAAAGTCCCCGATGGTTAAGGACGTAGACTGTTGAGCGGGACCTACACACTCTTGTAGCCGAAGGGGCTCGCCATTTCCCGCAGAAAATGGATCACCTCCCGCAGAGGAACATGAAATGCCCCTTCCCGCGGGACCCGAAGGACCGCCCTGTCCGAGCAGGCCTCCAGGACCACGGCACGCAAAAGCGACTCAGTCCCGCTGGCATTACGGATCTGACTTAGTGCAAAAGCCTGGCAGAGTCGACCAAAACTCCCCTTCTCTGACCGGTATTTTTGCTGCTTCTCTCTGCCGCCGAAGGTGCACTGAAAGTCGGACCGGTCGGTTTTGGTCTGCGGTTCTTCCGAGAGGTGCCCGTCTCGGGGTTCTTTTTCAGCAGCCTTCGAAGGCGATCCGGCGGGCAAGCCAGGGGTTGGCAGCCGCCGGCGGTAAGCCTTCCCCGGCAGGAGCAGGGCAGCTCGGACCGCAAAATTTTTTCGACTTTCGCCGAGGACAAAAAGCCCAGCCACTTAGAAAGCCTGCCGCGGCGCCGTCTCCTGTCAGACGTCCCCGCCGCCTGCGGTGGTCCTCGCCCGGCAGTGAGAAACCAGAGTCGCCCTCTCTCCGGTTCTTTTTCACCCTTCCGGAGCTCTGGAATCTGCCGTACTCCGAGTGACCGAGGACGCTTCCAGGAGGGCGGCAGCGAGAGGCAGAGTGCCACCGGTCGGGTCCCCGGTTCTCCCACACTTTGAAATTTTTTTCCCCGTTTGTACTGGTGGGATGGAGAGAGAGCGTGGCTTAAGCGCCCTCTGCCCCGCGGTCCGCCCTGGCTAGCCTTACGCCGGTGGTTCGCCAGGCCACCGGCACCTTGTATGGCGGGGACGGCGTGGCTTATGCGCCCGTCAACCCACCTGCTCGCCCCGGCTAGCCTTTTACCCGGAGGGCGCCACGCTCCGGGTACCAGTGAGCGGCACGAACCCAGTCATACCATGCCGCTCACCTCGCGCCCTCTCCGGCCTCCGCCGCGGAGACCTCCCGCTCTGTTCTGCGGAGAGCGATTACGGGCACAATCTACAAAGTCCCCGATGGTTAAGGACGTAGACTGTTGAGCGGGACCTACACACTCTTGTAGCCGAAGGGGCTCGCCATTTCCCGCAGAAAATGGATCACCTCCCGCAGAGGAACATGAAATGCCCCTTCCCGCGGGACCCGAAGGACCGCCCTGTCCGAGCAGGCCTCCAGGACCACGGCACGCAAAAGCGACTCAGTCCCGCTGGCATTACGGATCTGACTTAGTGCAAAAGCCTGGCAGAGTCGACCAAAACTCCCCTTCTCTGACCGGTATTTTTGCTGCTTCTCTCTGCCGCCGAAGGTGCACTGAAAGTCGGACCGGTCGGTTTTGGTCTGCGGTTCTTCCGAGAGGTGCCCGTCTCGGGGTTCTTTTTCAGCAGCCTTCGAAGGCGATCCGGCGGGCAAGCCAGGGGTTGGCAGCCGCCGGCGGTAAGCCTTCCCCGGCAGGAGCAGGGCAGCTCGGACCGCAAAATTTTTTCGACTTTCGCCGAGGACAAAAAGCCCAGCCACTTAGAAAGCCTGCCGCGGCGCCGTCTCCTGTCAGACGTCCCCGCCGCCTGCGGTGGTCCTCGCCCGGCAGTGAGAAACCAGAGTCGCCCTCTCTCCGGTTCTTTTTCACCATTCCGGAGCTCTGGAATCTGCCGTACTCCGAGTGACCGAGGACGCTTCCAGGAGGGCGGCAGCGAGAGGCAGAGTGCCACCGGTCGGGTCCCCGGTTCTCCCACACTTTGAAATTTTTTCCCCGTTTGTACTGGTGGGATGGAGAGAGAGCGTGGCTTAAGCGCCCTCTGCCCCGCGGTCCGCCCTGGCTAGCCTTACGCCGGTGGTTCGCCAGGCCACCGGCACCTTGTATGGCGGGGACGGCGTGGCTTATGCGCCCGTCAACCCACCTGCTCGCCCCGGCTAGCCTTTTACCCGGAGGGCGCCACGCTCCGGGTACCAGTGAGCGGCACGAACCCAGTCATACCATGCCGCTCACCTCGCGCCCTCTCCGGCCTCCGCCGCGGAGACCTCCCGCTCTGTTCTGCGGAGAGCGATTACGGGCACAATCTACAAAGTCCCCGATGGTTAAGGACGTAGACTGTTGAGCGGGACCTACACACTCTCGTAGCCGAAGGGGCTCGCCATTTCCCGCAGAAAATGGATCACCTCCCGCAGAGGAACATGAAATGCCCCTTCCCGCGGGACCCGAAGGACCGCCCTGTCCGAGCAGGCCTCCAGGACCACGGCACGCAAAAGCGACTCAGTCCCGCTGGCATTACGGATCTGACTTAGTGCAAAAGCCTGGCAGAGTCGACCAAAACTCCCCTTCTCTGACCGGTATTTTTGCTGCTTCTCTCTGCCGCCGAAGGTGCACTGAAAGTCGGACCGGTCGGTTTTGGTCTGCGGTTCTTCCGAGAGGTGCCCGTCTCGGGGTTCTTTTTCAGCAGCCTTCGAAGGCGATCCGGCGGGCAAGCCAGGGGTTGGCAGCCGCCGGCGGTAAGCCTTCCCCGGCAGGAGCAGGGCAGCTCGGACCGCAAAATTTTTTCGACTTTCGCCGAGGACAAAAAGCCCAGCCACTTAGAAAGCCTGCCGCGGCGCCGTCTCCTGTCAGACGTCCCCGCCGCCTGCGGTGGTCCTCGCCCGGCAGAGAGAAGCCGGATTCGCCCTCTCTCCGGTTCTTTTTCACCATTCCGGAGCTCTGAAATCTGCCGTACTCCGAGTGACCGAGGACGCTTCCAGGAGGGCGGCAGCGAGAGGCAGAGTGCCACCGGTCGGGTCCCCGGTTCTCCCACACTTAGAGAATTTTTCGCTTGGTGCTGCTGCGAGGACGTAGGTCTTTCCACCGGGGCAAGCCTGGAGGGCGGTAGCCGGGTTTGGCGCCCTATTCCCGGCTAGCTCTCGGCGGCTTCACCCGGTTGGAGCTCCGACTTCCATGGGCATGTTCCTCACCGGGACCTACGACAAAGTGTGGCCGAGGGACAGTGACACATTCCCGGGTAGCCTGAGTGGCTGCTCCCGCTGAGCCACTTCCATGGGCATTATTCCTCCCCGGGACTTGCCGCCAAGTCTCGGCCGGGGGACAGTGACACATTCCCGGCTAGCCTGAGTGGCTGCTCCCGCTGAGCCACTTCCATGGGCATTATTCCTCCCCGGGACTTGCCGCCAAGTCTTGGCCGGGGGACAGTGACACATTCCCGGGTAGCCTGAGTGGCTGCTCCCGCTGAGCCACTTCCATGGGCATTATTCCTCCCCGGGACTTGCCGCCAAGTCTTGGCCGGGGGACAGTGACACATTGCCGGGTAGCCTGAGTGGCTGCTCCCGCTGAGCTCTTACTTCCATGGGCATGTTCCTGACCGGGACCAACTACCAAGTGTGGCCGGGTTTCGAGCTCCAAACTCGGCTTGCACTTGGTGGCCAAGGGGGTCCCCTCCGCTCCGGGAAGGGCGCCCTCCAGCGGGCAGACGAGGGTACTTCTAGTCTGCCCGAGCTCCATGGGGCCCCTCTCGCCCCTAGGCTCCCCGCCCAGGGTTCCAGGGTCCCGGCTACAGCCACCCAGCCGAGTCCCATATAGGGTACCGGGCCTGGCAGGAATCATGCCGGAATTAGTGAGACCTCCTCGGCCGCGGCTCAGCCGCAAAACTCCCTTTCGCGGTTCTCTTCCCACCAACTTCCATGGGCATGTTCCTCACCGGGACCTCCGACCAAGTGTGGCCGGGGAACAGTCACCCATGCCCGGGCAGCCTCAGCGAGTGCTCCCGCTGAGGTCAACTTGGAGGTTGGAGCTCCGACTTCCATGGGCACTATTCCTCCCCGGGACCTGCCGCCAAGTCTGGCCGGGGGACAGTGACACATTCCCGGGTAGCCTGAGCGGATGCTCCCGCTGAACTCTTTAGTTCCATGGGCATGTTCCTCATCAGGAACCCAACGACCAAGGGTGGCCGAGGGACAGTGACACATTCTCGGGTAGCCTGAGTGGCTGCTCCCGCTGAGCTACTTCCATGAGCACTATTCCTCCCCGGGACCTGCCGCCAAGTCTGGCCGGGGGACAGTGACACATTCCCGGGTAGCCTGAGTGGCTGCTCCCGCTGAGCTACTTCCATGGGCACTATTCCTCCCCGGGACTTGCCGCCAAGTCTTGGCCGGGGGACAGTGACACATTCCCGGGTAGCCTGAGTGGCTGCTCCCGCTGAGCCACTTCCATGGGCACTATTCCTCCCCGGGACTTGCCGCCAAGTCTTGGCCGGGGGACAGTGACACATTGCCGGGTAGCCTGAGTGGCTGCTCCCGCTGAGCTCTTACTTCCATGGGCATGTTCCTGACCGGGACCAACTACCAAGTGTGGCCGGGTTTCGAGCTCCAAACTCGGCTTGCACTTGGTGGCCAAGGGGGTCCCCTCCGCTCCAGGAAGGGCGCCCTCCAGCGGGCAGACGAGGGTACTTCTAGTCTGCCCGAGCTCCATGGGGCCCCTCTCGCCCCTAGGCTCCCCGCCCAGGGTTCCAGGGTCCCGGCTACAGCCACCCAGCCGAGTCCCATATAGGGTACCGGGCCTGGCAGGAATCATGCCGGAATTAGTGAGACCTCCTCGGCCGCGGCTCAGCCGCAAAACTCCCTTTCGCGGTTCTCTTCCCACCAACTTCCATGGGCATGTTCCTCACCGGGACCTCCGACCAAGTGTGGCCGGGGAACAGTCACCCATGCCCGGGCAGCCTCAGCGAGTGCTCCCGCTGAGGTCAACTTGGAGGTTGGAGCTCCGACTTCCATGGGCACTATTCCTCCCCGGGACCTGCCGCCAAGTCTGGCCGGGGGACAGTGACACATTCCCGGGTAGCCTGAGCGGATGCTCCCGCTGAACTCTTTAGTTCCATGGGCATGTTCCTCATCAGGAACCCAACGACCAAGGGTGGCCGAGGGACAGTGACACATTCTCGGGTAGCCTGAGTGGCTGCTCCCGCTGAGCTACTTCCATGAGCACTATTCCTCCCCGGGACCTGCCGCCAAGTCTGGCCGGGGGACAGTGACACATTCCCGGGTAGCCTGAGTGGCTGCTCCCGCTGAGCTACTTCCATGGGCACTATTCCTCCCCGGGACTTGCCGCCAAGTCTTGGCCGGGGGACAGTGACACATTCCCGGGTAGCCTGAGTGGCTGCTCCCGCTGAGCCACTTCCATGGGCATTATTCCTCCCCGGGACTTGCCGCCAAGTCTTGGCCGGGGGACAGTGACACATTGCCGGGTAGCCTGAGTGGCTGCTCCCGCTGAGCTCTTACTTCCATGGGCATGTTCCTGACCGGGACCAACTACCAAGTGTGGCCGGGTTTCGAGCTCCAAACTCGGCTTGCACTTGGTGGCCAAGGGGGTCCCCTCCGCTCCGGGAAGGGCGCCCTCCAGCGGGCAGACGAGGGTACTTCTAGTCTGCCCGAGCTCCATGGGGCCCCTCTCGCCCCTAGGCTCCCCGCCCAGGGTTCCAGGGTCCCGGCTACAGCCACCCAGCCGAGTCCCATATAGGGTACCGGGCCTGGCAGGAATCATGCCGGAATTAGTGAGACCTCCTCGGCCGCGGCTCAGCCGCAAAACTCCCTTTCGCGGTTCTCTTCCCACCAACTTCCATGGGCATGTTCCTCACCGGGACCTCCGACCAAGTGTGGCCGGGGAACAGTCACCCATGCCCGGGCAGCCTCAGCGAGTGCTCCCGCTGAGGTCAACTTGGAGGTTGGAGCTCCGACTTCCATGGGCACTATTCCTCCCCGGGACCTGCCGCCAAGTCTGGCCGGGGGACAGTGACACATTCCCGGGTAGCCTGAGCGGATGCTCCCGCTGAACTCTTTAGTTCCATGGGCATGTTCCTCATCAGGAACCCAACGACCAAGGGTGGCCGAGGGACAGTGACACATTCTCGGGTAGCCTGAGTGGCTGCTCCCGCTGAGCTACTTCCATGAGCACTATTCCTCCCCGGGACCTGCCGCCAAGTCTGGCCGGGGGACAGTGACACATTCCCGGGTAGCCTGAGTGGCTGCTCCCGCTGAGCTACTTCCATGGGCACTATTCCTCCCCGGGACTTGCCGCCAAGTCTTGGCCGGGGGACAGTGACACATTCCCGGGTAGCCTGAGTGGCTGCTCCCGCTGAGGTACTTCCATGAGCACTATTCCTCCCCGGGACTTGCCGCCAAGTCTTGGCCGGGGGACAGTGACACATTCCCGGGTAGCCTGAGTGGCTGCTCCCGCTGAGCTCCGACTTCCATGGCCATGTTCCTCACCGGGACCTCCGACCAAGCCTGGCCGGGTTTCGAGCTCCAAACTCGGCTTGCACTTGGTGGCCAAGGGGGTCCCCTCCGCTCCGGGAAGGGCGCCCTCCAGCGGGCAGACGAGGGTACTTCTAGTCTGCCCGAGCTCCATGGGGCCCCTCTCGCCCCTAGGCTCCCCGCCCAGGGTTCCAGGGTCCCGGCTACAGCCACCCAGCCGAGTCCCATATAGGGTACCGGGCCTGGCAGGAATCATGCCGGAATTAGTGAGACCTCCTCGGCCGCGGCTCAGCCGCAAAACTCCCTTTCGCGGTTCTCTTCCCACCAACTTCCATGGGCATGTTCCTCACCGGGACCTCCGACCAAGTGTGGCCGGGGAACAGTCACCCATGCCCGGGCAGCCTCAGCGAGTGCTCCCGCTGAGGTCAGCTTGGAGGTTGGAGCTCCGACTTCCATGGGCACTATTCCTCCCCGGGACCTGCCGCCAAGTCTGGCCGGGGGACAGTGACACATTCCCGGGTAGCCTGAGCGGATGCTCCCGCTGAACTCTTTAGTTCCATGGGCATGTTCCTCATCAGGAACCCAACGACCAAGGGTGGCCGAGGGACAGTGACACATTCTCGGGTAGCCTGAGTGGCTGCTCCCGCTGAGCTACTTCCATGAGCACTATTCCTCCCCGGGACCTGCCGCCAAGTCTGGCCGGGGGACAGTGACACATTCCCGGGTAGCCTGAGTGGCTGCTCCCGCTGAGCTACTTCCATGGGCATTATTCCTCCCCGGGACTTGCCGCCAAGTCTTGGCCGGGGGACAGTGACACATTGCCGGGTAGCCTGAGTGGCTGCTCCCGCTGAGCTCTTACTTCCATGGGCATGTTCCTGACCGGGACCAACTACCAAGTGTGGCCGGGTTTCGAGCTCCACACTCGGCTTGCACTTGGTGGCCAAGGGGGTCCCCTCCGCTCCGGGAAGGGCGCCCTCCAGCGGGCAGACGAGGGTACTTCTAGTCTGCCCGAGCTCCATGGGGCCCCTCTCGCCCCTAGGCTCCCCGCCCAGGGTTCCAGGGTCCCGGCTACAGCCACCCAGCCGAGTCCCATATAGGGTACCGGGCCTGGCAGGAATCATGCCGGAATTAGTGAGACCTCCTCGGCCGCGGCTCAGCCGCAAAACTCCCTTTCGCGGTTCTCTTCCCACCAACTTCCATGGGCATGTTCCTCACCGGGACCTCCGACCAAGTGTGGCCGGGGAACAGTCACCCATGCCCGGGCAGCCTCAGCGAGTGCTCCCGCTGAGGTCAACTTGGAGGTTGGAGCTCCGACTTCCATGGGCACTATTCCTCCCCGGGACCTGCCGCCAAGTCTGGCCGGGGGACAGTGACACATTCCCGGGTAGCCTGAGCGGATGCTCCCGCTGAACTCTTTAGTTCCATGGGCATGTTCCTCATCAGGAACCCAACGACCAAGGGTGGCCGAGGGACAGTGACACATTCTCGGGTAGCCTGAGTGGCTGCTCCCGCTGAGCTACTTCCATGAGCACTATTCCTCCCCGGGACCTGCCGCCAAGTCTGGCCGGGGGACAGTGACACATTCCCGGGTAGCCTGAGTGGCTGCTCCCGCTGAGCTACTTCCATGGGCACTATTCCTCCCCGGGACTTGCCGCCAAGTCTTGGCCGGGGGACAGTGACACATTCCCGGGTAGCCTGAGTGGCTGCTCCCGCTGAGGTACTTCCATGAGCACTATTCCTCCCCGGGACTTGCCGCCAAGTCTTGGCCGGGGGACAGTGACACATTCCCGGGTAGCCTGAGTGGCTGCTCCCGCTGAGCTCCGACTTCCATGGCCATGTTCCTCACCGGGACCTCCGACCAAGCCTGGCCGGGTTTCGAGCTCCAAACTCGGCTTGCACTTGGTGGCCAAGGGGGTCCCCTCCGCTCCGGGAAGGGCGCCCTCCAGCGGGCAGACGAGGGTACTTCTAGTCTGCCCGAGCTCCATGGGGCCCCTCTCGCCCCTAGGCTCCCCGCCCAGGGTTCCAGGGTCACGGATCCAACCACCATGCCGAGTCCGGTTTGGGGACCGGGAATGGCAGGAATCAAGCCGGGATCGGTGCGCCCTCCTCGGCCGCGGCTTAGCGCAAAAACTCCCTTTCGCGGTTCTCTTCCCTTCAACTTCCATGGGCACGTTCCACACCGGGACCTACGACCAAGTGAGCCCGGGGAACAGTCACCCATGCCCGGGCAGCCTCAGCAAGTGCTCCCGCTGAGGGCAATTTGGAGTTTGGAGCTCCGACTTCCATGGGCATGTTCCTCACCGGGACCTACGACCAAGCGTGGCCGAGAACAGTGACACATTCCCGGGTAAGCCTGAGCGGCTTCTCCCGCTGAACTCTTACTTCCATGGGCATGTTCCTCATCAGAAACCCAACGACCAAGTGTGGCCGAGGGACAGTGACACATTCACGGGTAGCCTCAGCAGCTGCTCCCGCTGAGCTACTTCCATGGGCACTATTCCTCCCCGGGACTTGCCGCCAAGTCTGGCCGGGGGACAGTGACACATTCCCGGGTAGCCTGAGTGGCTGCTCCCGCTGAGCTACTTCCATGGGCACTATTCCTCCCCGGGACTTGCCGCCAAGTCTTGGCCGGGGGACAGTGACACATTCCCGGGTAGCCTGAGTGGCTGCTCCCGCTGAGCTCTTACTTCCATGGGCACTATTCCTCCCCGGGACTTGCCGCCAAGTCTGGCCGGGGGACAGTGACACATTCCCGGGTAGCCTGAGTGGCTGCTCCCGCTGAGCTCCGACTTCCATGGCCATGTTCCTCACCGGGACCTCCGACCAAGCCTGGCCGGGTTTCGAGCTCCAAACTCGGCTTGCACTTGGTGGCAAAGGGGGTCCCCTCCGCTCCGGGAAGGGCGCCCTCCAGCGGGCAGACGAGGGTACTTCTAGTCTGCCCGAGCTCCATGGGGCCCCTCTCGCCCCTAGGCTCCCCGCCCAGGGTTCCAGGGTCACGGATCCAACCACCATGCCGAGTCCGGTTTGGGGACCGGGAATGGCAGGAATCAAGCCGGGATCGGTGCGCCCTCCTCGGCCGCGGCTTAGCGCAAAAACTCCCTTTCGCGGTTCTCTTCCCTTCAACTTCCATGGGCACGTTCCACACCGGGACCTACGACCAAGTGAGCCCGGGGAACAGTCACCCATGCCCGGGCAGCCTCAGCAAGTGCTCCAGCTGAGGTCAATTTGGAGTTTGGAGCTCCGACTTCCATGGGCATGTTCCTCACCGGGACCTACGACCAAGCGTGGCCGAGAACAGTGACACATTCCCGGGTAAGCCTTAGCGGCTTCTCCCGCTGAGCTCCGACTTCCATGAGCACTATTCCTCCCCGGGACTTGCCGCCAAGTCTGGCCTGGGGGGACAGTGACACATTCCCGGGAAGCCTGTGCGGCTGCTCCCGCTAGGCTCTTACTTCCATGGGCATTATTCCTCCCCGGGACTTGCCGCCAAGTCTGGCCGGGGGACAGTGACTCTTGGCCGGATAGGCCAAGTGGCTTCTCCCGCTGACTTGCCCCTTTGGAAGTAGTAGCTCCTACTTCCATGGGCATTATTCCTCCCCGGGACCTACTGCCTAGTGTAGCCGGGGAACAGTGACTCTTGGCCGGATAGGCCAACTGGCTTCTCCCGCTGACTTGCCCCTTTGGAAGTAGGAGCTCTTACTTCCATGGGCATTATTCCTCCCCGGGACTTGCCGCCAAGTCTGGCCGGGGGACAGTGACACTTGGCCGGGTAGGCGAAGTGGCTTCTCCCGCTGACTTGCCCCTTTGGAAGTAGGAGCTCCTACTTCCATGGGCATTATTCCTCCCCGGGACTTGCCGCCAAGTCTGGCCGGGGGACAGTGACACTTGGCCGGGTAGGCGAAGTGGCTTCTCCCGCTGACTTGCCCCTTTGGAAGTAGGAGCTCCTACTTCCATGGGCATTATTCCTCCCCGGGACTTGCAGCCAAGTCTGGCCGGGGGACAGTGACTCTTGGCCGGATAGGCCAAGTGGCTTCTCCCGCTGACCTCGCCCTTTGGAAGTAGTAGCTCCTACTTCCATGGGCATTATTCCTCCCCGGGACTTGCAGCCAAGTCTGGCCGGGGGACAGTGACTCTTGGCCGGATAGGCCAAGTGGCTTCTCCCGCTGACCTCACCCTTTGGAAGTAGGAGCTCCTACTTCCATGGGCATTATTCCTCCCCGGGACTTGCCGCCAAGTCTGGCCGGGGGACAGTGACATGTGGCCGGTCAGGCCAAGTGGCTTCTCCCGCTGACTTGCCCCTTTGGAAGTAGTAGCTCCTACTTCCATGGGCATTATTCCTCCCCGGGACCTACTGCCAAGTGTGGCCGGGGAACAGTGACCCTTGGCCGGATAGGCCAAGTGGCTTCTCCCGCTGACTTGCCCCTTTGGAAGTAGTAGCTCTTACTTCCATGGGCATTATACCTCTCGGGGACTTAGAGCCAAGTGTCTTCACCCTTTGAAGGTAGTAGCTCCTACTTCCATGGGCATTATTCCTCCCCGGGACCTACTGCCAAGTGTGGCCGGGGAACAGTGACCCTTGGCCGGGTAGGCCAAGTGGCTTCTCCCGCTGACTTGCCCCTTTGGAAGTAGTAGCTCCTACTTCCATGGGCATTATTCCTCCCCGGGACCTACTGCCAAGTGTGGCCGGGGAACAGTGACCCTTGGCCGGATAGGCCAAGTGGCTTCTCCCGCTGACTTGCCCCTTTGGAAGTAGTAGCTCCTACTTCCATGGGCATTATTCCTCCCCGGGACCTACTGCCAAGTGTGGCCGGGGAACAGTGACCCTTGGCCGGATAGGCCAAGTGGCTTCTCCCGCTGACTTGCCCCTTTGGAAGTAGTAGCTCTTACTTCCATGGGCATTATACCTCTCGGGGACTTAGAGCCAAGTGTCTTCACCCTTTGAAGGTAGTAGCTCCTACTTCCATGGGCATTATTCCTCCCCGGGACCTACTGCCAAGTGTAGCCGGGGAACAGTGACCCTTGGCCGGATAGGCCAAGTGGCTTCTCCCGCTGACTTGCCCCTTTGGAAGTAGTAGCTCCTACTTCCATGGGCATTATTCCTCCCCGGGACCTACTGCCAAGTGCGGCCGGGGAACAGTGACCCTTGGCCGGATAGGCCGAGTGGCTTCTCCCGCTGACTTGACCCTTTGGAAGTAGAGGCTCCTACTTCCATGGGCATTATTCCTCATCGGGACCTACAGCCAAGTGTGGCCGGGGGACAGTGACATGTGGCCGGATAGGCCGAGTGGCTTCTCCCGCTGACTTGCCCCTTTGGAAGTAGTAGCTCCTACTTCCATGGGCATTATTCCTCCCCGGGACCTACAGCCAAGTGTGGCCGGGGAACAGTGACCCTTGGCCGGATAGGCCAAGTGGCTTCTCCCGCTGACTTGCCCCTTTGGAAGTAGTAGCTCCTACTTCCATGGGCATTATTCCTCCCCGGGACCTACTGCCAAGTGTGGCCGGGGAACAGTGACCCTTGGCCGGGTAGGCCAAGTGGCTTCTCCCGCTGACTTGCCCCTTTGGAAGTAGTAGCTCCTACTTCCATGGGCATTATTCCTCCCCGGGACCTACTGCCAAGTGTGGCCGGGGAACAGGGACCCTTGGCCGTGTAGGCCAAGTGGCTTCTCCCGCTGACTTGCCCCTTTGGAAGTAGTAGCTCCTACTTCCATGGGCATTATTCCTCCCCGGGACCTACAGCCAAGTGTGGCCGGGGAACAGTGACTCTTGGCCGGATAGGCCAAGTCGCTTCTCCCGCTGACTTGCCCCTTTGGAAGTAGTAGCTCCTACTTCCATGGGCATTATTCCTCCCCGGGACCTACCGCCAAGTGTGGCCGGGGAACAGTGACTCTTGGCCGGATAGGCCAACTGGCTTCTCCCGCTGACTTGCCCCTTTGGAAGTAGTAGCTCCTACTTCCATGGGCATTATTCCTCCCCGGGACCTACTGCCTAGTGTGGCCGGGGAACAGTGACTCTTGGCCGGATAGGCCAACTGGCTTCTCCTGCTGACTTGCCCCTTTGGAAGTAGGAGCTCTTACTTCCATGGGCATTATTCCTCCCCGGGACCTACTGCCAAGTGTGGCCGGGGAACAGTGACTCTTGGCCGGATAGGCCAACTGGCTTCTCCCGCTGACTTGCCCCTTTGGAAGTAGGAGCTCTTACTTCCATGGGCATTATACCTCTCGGGCACTTAGAGCCAAGTGTCTTCACCCTTTGGAGGTAGTAGCTCCTACTTCCATGGGCATTATTCCTCCCCGGGACCTACTGCCAAATGTGGCCGGGGAACAGTGACTCTAGGCCGGATAGGCCAACTGGCTTCTCCCGCTGACTTGCCCCTTTGGAAGTAGTAGCTCCTACTTCCATGGGCATTATTCCTCCCCGGGACCTACTGCCAAGTGTGGCCGGGGAACAGTGACTCTTGGCCGGATAGGCCAACTGGCTTCTCCCGCTGACTTGCCCCTTTGGAAGTAGTAGCTCCTACTTCCATGGGCATTATTCCTCCCCGGGACCTACTGCCTAGTGTAGCCGGGGAACAGTGACTCTTGGCCGTATAGGCCAACTGGCTTCTCCCGCTGACTTGCCCCTTTGGAAGTAGTAGCTCCTACTTCCATGGGCATTATTCCTCCCCGGGACCTACTGCCAAGTGTGGCCGGGGAACAGTGACTCTTGGCCGGATAGGCCAACTTGCTTCTCCCGCTGACTTGCCCCTTTGGAAGTAGTAGCTCCTACTTCCATGGGCATTATTCCTCCCCGGGACCTACTGCCTAGTGTAGCCGGGGAACAGTGACTCTTGGCCGGATAGGCCAACTGGCTTCTCCCGCTGACTTGCCCCTTTGGAAGTAGGAGCTCTTACTTCCATGG
>NW_027285071.1:160000-182500 GCF_040894005.1 Engystomops pustulosus
CCTCCGCGGATCTAAACCCCCTCGATCGATGTGGGGCCAGAGGACCCCTTTTCCCCGTACGAAACTGTCAGCTCACCATGGGCTCGACGTCCGTGGGTCGGGGAGTTGAGCGCTTACGCGCGGCGGGACCTTATAACCTGCAGCGGCTGAGGAGCGAAGATTTCCAGGGTGGGCCCCCGGGGATGCCATACCCCGAGCAGCCTGTCGGCCCCGCTCCTAGCACGCTGGCAAGCAATGGAGTCTTCCCCGCGGCAGCCACCGCCTTCGCCCTAGCCTCGCCGTCAGTCGATGAAGAACGTCGTTCGCCCTCCTCTGCTCGGGATTTGGAAACGGCCTGGCCTTCGCCTACTCCGTCGGGCAACTGCCTTCCGCCAGCCCCTTCCCTCGAATCCCCTTCTTCCATTTTAGACCCGATCAGGGGATTGGTCAGCCCAGCCCTGGGGTAGGAAGAGGGGTTGGGGTCGGTTCGGCTTCGGGTGCCCCCGCTCGGCCAAAGGTTCCCCTCGCTTTGGAAGCACGCGAGGTCGCGGAGGGTGTCGGGGTTATTTTCGGCTCCCTGGCTTCGCGGGAGCGGCCTTCGGCTAGGGCCGACGCCGTCCGGCCCGCGCAGATTTGGACCGGGGTCCGGGGCGAGTACCTGCCTCTCTCACGAAGGGAGTGTCACCGGTAAGAAGCCTCTTCCCACGTCTGCTTGCCGACTTACGCTCGCCCCGACGAGAGGCCCAACCGAAAGAGTGGAAAGAGGCAGAGATTTCCAGGGTCGCCCCACCAGGGATGCAATACCCCAGTGCAGACTGTCGGCCCTGCCCCGAACCTACTCGGTGGTTTGAAGGTTAACCTCTTGGGGAAAAGCAGCGATTCGCCTCGCGGTGCGTGCCTCCGCGGATCTAAACCCCCCTCGATCGATGTGGGGCCAGAGGACCCCTTTTCCCCGTACGAAACGGCCGGCTCACCATGGGCTCGACATCCGTGGGTCGGAGAGTTGAGCGCTTACGCGCGGCGGGACCTTATAACCTGCAGCGGCTGAGGAGCGAAGATTTCCAGGGTGGGCCCCCGGGGATGCCATACCCCGAGCAGCCAGTCGGCCCCGCTCCTAGCGCGCTGACGAGCAATGGAGTCTTCCCCGCGGCAGCCACCGCCCTCGCCTCGCCGTCGGTCGATGAAGAGCCGAGTTCGCCCTCCTCTGCTCGGGACTCGGAAACGGCCTGGCCTTCGCCTACTCCGTCGGGCAACTGCCTTCCGCCAGCCCCTTCCCTCGAATCCCCTTCTTCCATTTTAGACCCGATCAGGGGATTGGTCAGCCCAGCCCTGGGGTAGGAAGAGGGGTTGGGGTCGGTTCGGCTTCCGGTGCCCCCGCTCGGCCAAAGGTCCCCTCGCTTTGGAAGCACGCGAGGGTGCCGGGGTTATTTTCGGCTTGACGCCTAAGTCCGGTCCCTGCCGGCTCCCGTCGAGGCCCGCGGTCAAAACCAGCTCCCCGGCTGTCGGAGCCGGAGCCCCGCAGCCCGAGCGGACGCACCGAGTCCCTCATGTAAGGGATAGCCGCCCCTACGGAACGGCCCGGACTGGGACCAGGCTCCCCCAGGCGCCGAAGGGGTGGGTCGGCCGTGTTGCCGAAGCTTAGCCGGCGCTGATGACCGCAGCCCCTAACGACGCCCACAGGCGGGGGAGCCAAGGAGAGCACTAGGAAGACGTGGCGGGGTCGGACGGCTCAATTTCCAGGGTGGGACCCCGGGGGTTCAGTACCCCGGGCATCCGGTCGGTTTCGCCGGCGAGACCCCAAGCCTTCCACGGCCCCCTTCGTGGGTGCAGGGATACCGAGCAGGGTGGCTTAGACGCCAATTCCCCAGAAGTATTAGGGATAGGGTTTGTCCGGGCGCCATCCGCAGCGACAACCTCGCAAAAGAAGCTCTCTTCCACAAAGCACGGGCAACGTTCGGGTGCGAGTGTTGGTCTCCCATGGTCTACCGACTCCCCCGGGCGGCCCAAGCGTTACGCCCACGGCCGGGCCCTCGAGCAGGCGCACCCCTGGTGCCTCTCGTAAGGGAAGGCTACGGTCCTCAACCCCTCGTATGGCGGGGAGGGCGCATTTGAAACGCTAAAGGACGAGCCCTGTTCGGGACCTGGCGGGGATCCGCGGATTGGCGAGAGGGATGGGTCTGCCGTTGGTCAGAGGGGACGCACCCCTGGGACGCAGTTTGGCATTAGCGACCGATGGCCCATCTACGACCATGTACTCCGGGAGCGCCAAGGAGGACGCGGGTGGGCTTTGGGGGCAGACTCAATTTCCAGGGTCTGGGCGCCGGGGGTGCAATACCCTTAAGCGCTCATGTCGGTTTCGTCTGCCGCCCGCCTCTGGCCCGGCTCCTAGTGACGGGTGCTGTGAACGTGCGATCGTGCTTGCGGTTGAAGAGTTCGAAGGCTACCGCTGGGGATAACACGCCCGGGGAATTTAGAAAAACCCCCCCCTCCGCTACAATCTCTGCTTCTGCCGGACTCGGAGGGGAGCCGCCCCGGGGGCGACCGCTCCCTCTCCTCTTCCGCGGCGTGCCGCGCGCTTCGCCGTCAGCAGCGGAGCGAACCTTTTTCTCGGTCCGCAGCTCTTCAGGCGTAGGCGGGCAGCGCTAACAGGGTACACTGGGGACCACTCGACCGCTACCGCTCCTACGGCAGACGACCCTACCTACCGCGGAAGCGCCACGGTGGGTCTAAGCCTCGTCCCCGCGAGGAGCAAGCGGGAGCCGTCCCTTTTCGTGCTGCGGAAATAAACCGTGGACACAGAAGTGTCTGCGCTCTCCGACCGGGCGGGGGGCGATTGGACTTGCCCGAGGGACACTAGGCGAGGCGCTACCGCGGGGAGCCGGAGCTCCTCGCTGGACGCTGCCGCCGCCAACGCCGCCGCCCCCCACCCACGGTACGGTGGAGTACGCCCGTTCCATACGCTTCGTAGCAAACCTCAGCCGAAGCAGAGAGTCCTACCGCTTGTGGCAGGAGCGGGGCCGTGCGAGGACCACACTGGCACCGCGCTACACAACCTTAGGCAGAGGACGACAGCCGCTCACGGGGAGCGGGGGATTGATGCGCGACCAAGACTGAGGCTAAGGAACGCTTTACCATAAACCGGCCGGGGCCAATACCCCTGACCGAGCAAAGTGCCTTGCCCCGCCGGATCGCGCTGTGTCAGATCGATCAAAAGAGCGGAGAGCCGAGACTCTACCGCTGGGAGTTTGTGGAGAACGGCCTGGCTTGCGTCCCGTCCTCCCGCCCTCGACCTCACATGGCTAGCCTCACCCGCCGGGAGCCACCCCATTGGGGACCGTAGGGCGGAGAAGGGGTCTCCGCGTCCGGAATTTTACTTGTGGAGAACGGCCTGGCTTACGTCCCGTCCTCCCGCCCTCGACCTCACATGGCTAGCCTCACCCGCCGGGCGCCACCCCATTGGGGACCGTAGGGCGGAGAAGGGGTCTCCGCGTCCGGAATTTTACTTGTGGAGAACGGCCTGGCTTACGTCCCGTCCTCCCGCCCTCGACCTCACATGGCTAGCCTCACCCGCCGGGCGCCACCCCATTGGGGACCGTAGGGCGGAGAAGGGGTCTCCGCGTCCGGAATTTTACTTGTGGAGAACGGCCTGGCTTACGTCCCGTCCTCCCGCCCTCGACCTCACATGGCTAGCCTCACCCGCCGGGCGCCACCCCATTGGGGACCGTAGGGCGGAGAAGGGGTCTCCGCGTCCGGAATTTCTTGTGGAGAACGGCCTGGCTTACGTCCCGTCCTCCCATGGCTAGCCTCACCCGCCGGGCGCCACCCCATTGGGGACCGTAGGGCGGAGAAGGGGTCTCCGCGTCCGGAATTTTACTTGTGGAGAACGGCCTGGCTTACGTCCCGTCCTCCCGCCCTCGACCTCACATGGCTAGCCTCACCCGCCGGGCGCCACCCCATTGGGGACCGTAGGGCGGAGAAGGGGTCTCCGCGTCCGGAATTTTACTTGTGGAGAACGGCCTGGCTTACGTCCCGTCCTCCCGCCCTCGACCTCACATGGCTAGCCTCACCCGCCGGGCGCCACCCCATTGGGGACCGTAGGGCGGAGAAGGGGTCTCCGCGTCCGGAATTTCTTGTGGAGAACGGCCTGGCTTACGTCCCGTCCTCCCATGGCTAGCCTCACCCGCCGGGCGCCACCCCATTGGGGACCGTAGGGCGGAGAAGGGGTCTCCGCGTCCGGAATTTACTTGTGGAGAACGGCCTGGCTTACGTCCCGTCCTCCCGCCCTCGACCTCACATGGCTAGCCTACCCCGCCGGGCGCCACTCCATTGGGGATACGGTACAGCAAAGCGCGACGCCGCACGATGCCAACACTTTGTGCAAAAACCTGGCAGAGTCGACCAAAACCTCGCTTCTTTGACCGGTATTTTTGATGCTTTTCTCTGCCGCCGAAGGTGCACTGAGGGTCGGATCGCCCAAAATTTTTATGTTTTTGTCTGCGGTTCTTCCGAGAGGTGCCCGCCTGGCAGTTCTTTTTCAGCAGCCTTCGAAGGACATCCGGCGGGCAAGCCAGGGGTCGGCAGCCGCCGGCGGTGAGCCTTCCCCGGCAGGAGCAGGGCAGCTCGGACCGCAAAATTTTTTCGACTTTCGCCGAGGCCAAAAGCCCATGCACTTCGAAATCCTGCCCGCAGCGCCGTCTCCTGTCAGACTTCCCATGCCGCCTGCGGTGGTCCTCGCCCGGCAGAGAGAATCCGGAGTCGCCCTCTCACCGGTTCTTTTTCACCATTCCGGAGCTCTGAAATCTGCCGGACACCGAGTGGCCGAGGACGCTTCCAGGAGGGCGGCAGCGAGAGGCAGAGTGCCACCGGTCGGGTCCCCGGTTCTCCCACACTTTGAAAATTTTTCCCCGTGTGTTCTGGTGGGATGGAGAGAGAGCGTGGCTTATGCGCCCTCTGCCCCGCGGTACGCCCTTGGCTAGCCTTACGCCGGTGGTTCGCCAGGCCACCGGCACCTTGTACAGCGGGGTCGGCGTGGCTTATGCGCCCTCTCCCCCGCGGTCCGCCCTGGCTAGCCTTACGCCGGTGGTTCGCCAGGCCACCGGCACCTTGTATGGCGGGGACGGCGTGGCTTATGCGCCCGTCAACCCACCTGCTCGCCCCGGCTAGCCTTTTACCCGGAGGGCGCCACGCTCCGGGTACCAGTGAGCGGCACGAACCCAGTCATACCATGCCGCTCACCTCGCGCCCTCTCCGGCCTCCGCCGCGGAGACCTCCCGCTCTGTTCTGCGGAGAGCGATTACGGGCAAAATCTACAAAGTCCCCGATGGTTAAGGACGTAGACTGTTGAGCGGGACCTACACACTCTTGTAGCCGAAGGGGCTCGCCATTTCCCGCAGAAAATGGATCACCTCCCGCAGAGGAACATGAAATGCCCCTTCCCGCGGGACCCGAAGGACCGCCCTGTCCGAGCAGGCCTCCAGGACCACGGCACGCAAAAGCGACTCAGTCCCGCTGGCATTACAAATCTGACTTAGTGCAAAAACCTGGCAGAGTCGACCAAAACCTCGCTTCTTTGACCGGTATTTTTGATGCTTTTCTCTGCCGCCGAAGGTGCACTGAGGGTGGGATCGGTTCGTTTTGGTCTGCGGTTCTTCCGAGAGGTGCCCGTCTCGGGGTTCTTTTTCAGCAGCCTTCGAAGGCCATCCGGCGGGCAAGCCAGGGGTTGGCAGCCGCCGGCGGTGAGCCTTCCCCGGCAGGAGCAGGGCAGCTCGGACCGCAAAATTTTTTCGACTTTCGCCGAGGCCAAAAGCCCATGCACTTTTAAAGCCTGCCCGCCGCGCCGTCTCCTGTCAGACTTCCCATGCCGCCTGCGGTGGTCCTCGCCCGGCAGAGAGAAGCCGGATTCGCCCTCTCACCGGTTCTTTTTCACCATTCCGGAGCTCTGAAATCTGCCGGACACCGAGTGGCCGAGGACGCTTCCAGGAGGGCGGCAGCGAGAGGCAGAGTGCCACCGGTCGGGTCCCCGGTTCTCCCACACTTTGAAAATTTTTCCCCGTTTGTTCTGGTGGGATGGAGAGAGAGCGTGGCTTATGCGCCCTCTGCCCCGCGGTACGCCCTTGGCTAGCCTTACGCCGGTGGTTCGCCAGGCCACCGGCACCTTGTACAGCGGGGTCGGCGTGGCTTATGCGCCCTCTCCCCCGCGGTCCGCCCTGGCTAGCCTTACGCCGGTGGTTCGCCAGGCCACCGGCACCTTGTATGGCGGGGACGGCGTGGCTTATGCGCCCGTCAACCCACCTGCTCGCCCCGGCTAGCCTTTTACCCGGAGGGCGCCACGCTCCGGGTACCAGTGAGCGGCACGAACCCAGTCATACCATGCCGCTCACCTCGCGCCCTCTCCGGCCTCCGCCGCGGAGACCTCCCGCTCTGTTCTGCGGAGAGCGATTACGTGCACAATCTACAAAGTCCCCGATGGTTAAGGACGTAGACTGTTGAGCGGGACCTACACACTCTTGTAGCCGAAGGGGCTCGCCATTTCCCGCAGAAAATGGATCACCTCCCGCAGAGGAACATGAAATGCCCCTTCCCGCGGGACCCGAAGGACCGCCCTGTCCGAGAAGGCCTCCAGGACCACGGCACGCAAAAGCGACTCAGTCCCGCTGGCATTACGGATCTGACTTAGTGCAAAAGCCTGGCAGAGTCGACCAAAACTCCCCTTCTCTGACCGGTATTTTTGCTGCTTCTCTCTGCCGCCGAAGGTGCACTGAAAGTCGGACCGGTCGGTTTTGGTCTGCGGTTCTTCCGAGAGGTGCCCGTCTCGGGGTTCTTTTTCAGCAGCCTTCGAAGGCCATCCGGCGGGCAAGCCAGGGGTTGGCAGCCGCCGGCGGTAAGCCTTCCCCGGCAGGAGCAGGGCAGCTCGGACCGCAAAATTTTTTCGACTTTCGCCGAGGACAAAAAGCCCAGCCACTTAGAAAGCCTGCCGCGGCGCCGTCTCCTGTCAGACGTCCCCGCCGCCTGCGGTGGTCCTCGCCCGGCAGTGAGAAACCAGAGTCGCCCTCTCTCCGGTTCTTTTTCACCATTCCGGAGCTCTGGAATCTGCCGTACTCCGAGTGACCGAGGACGCTTCCAGGAGGGCGGCAGCGAGAGGCAGAGTGCCACCGGTCGGGTCCCCGGTTCTCCCACACTTTGAAATTTTTTCCCCGTTTGTACTGGTGGGATGGAGAGAGAGCGTGGCTTAAGCGCCCTCTGCCCCGCGGTCCGCCCTGGCTAGCCTTACGCCGGTGGTTCGCCAGGCCACCGGCACCTTGTATGGCGGGGACGGCGTGGCTTATGCGCCCGTCAACCCACCTGCTCGCCCCGGCTAGCCTTTTACCCGGAGGGCGCCACGCTCCGGGTACCAGTGAGCGGCACGAACCCAGTCATACCATGCCGCTCACCTCGCGCCCTCTCCGGCCTCCGCCGCGGAGACCTCCCGCTCTGTTCTGCGGAGAGCGATTACGGGCACAATCTACAAAGTCCCCGATGGTTAAGGACGTAGACTGTTGAGCGGGACCTACACACTCTTGTAGCCGAAGGGGCTCGCCATTTCCCGCAGAAAATGGATCACCTCCCGCAGAGGAACATGAAATGCCCCTTCCCGCGGGACCCGAAGGACCGCCCTGTCCGAGCAGGCCTCCAGGACCACGGCACGCAAAAGCGACTCAGTCCCGCTGGCATTACGGATCTGACTTAGTGCAAAAGCCTGGCAGAGTCGACCAAAACTCCCCTTCTCTGACCGGTATTTTTGCTGCTTCTCTCTGCCGCCGAAGGTGCACTGAAAGTCGGACCGGTCGGTTTTGGTCTGCGGTTCTTCCGAGAGGTGCCCGTCTCGGGGTTCTTTTTCAGCAGCCTTCGAAGGCGATCCGGCGGGCAAGCCAGGGGTTGGCAGCCGCCGGCGGTAAGCCTTCCCCGGCAGGAGCAGGGCAGCTCGGACCGCAAAATTTTTTCGACTTTCGCCGAGGACAAAAAGCCCAGCCACTTAGAAAGCCTGCCGCGGCGCCGTCTCCTGTCAGACGTCCCCGCCGCCTGCGGTGGTCCTCGCCCGGCAGTGAGAAACCAGAGTCGCCCTCTCTCCGGTTCTTTTTCACCCTTCCGGAGCTCTGGAATCTGCCGTACTCCGAGTGACCGAGGACGCTTCCAGGAGGGCGGCAGCGAGAGGCAGAGTGCCACCGGTCGGGTCCCCGGTTCTCCCACACTTTGAAATTTTTTTCCCCGTTTGTACTGGTGGGATGGAGAGAGAGCGTGGCTTAAGCGCCCTCTGCCCCGCGGTCCGCCCTGGCTAGCCTTACGCCGGTGGTTCGCCAGGCCACCGGCACCTTGTATGGCGGGGACGGCGTGGCTTATGCGCCCGTCAACCCACCTGCTCGCCCCGGCTAGCCTTTTACCCGGAGGGCGCCACGCTCCGGGTACCAGTGAGCGGCACGAACCCAGTCATACCATGCCGCTCACCTCGCGCCCTCTCCGGCCTCCGCCGCGGAGACCTCCCGCTCTGTTCTGCGGAGAGCGATTACGGGCACAATCTACAAAGTCCCCGATGGTTAAGGACGTAGACTGTTGAGCGGGACCTACACACTCTTGTAGCCGAAGGGGCTCGCCATTTCCCGCAGAAAATGGATCACCTCCCGCAGAGGAACATGAAATGCCCCTTCCCGCGGGACCCGAAGGACCGCCCTGTCCGAGCAGGCCTCCAGGACCACGGCACGCAAAAGCGACTCAGTCCCGCTGGCATTACGGATCTGACTTAGTGCAAAAGCCTGGCAGAGTCGACCAAAACTCCCCTTCTCTGACCGGTATTTTTGCTGCTTCTCTCTGCCGCCGAAGGTGCACTGAAAGTCGGACCGGTCGGTTTTGGTCTGCGGTTCTTCCGAGAGGTGCCCGTCTCGGGGTTCTTTTTCAGCAGCCTTCGAAGGCGATCCGGCGGGCAAGCCAGGGGTTGGCAGCCGCCGGCGGTAAGCCTTCCCCGGCAGGAGCAGGGCAGCTCGGACCGCAAAATTTTTTCGACTTTCGCCGAGGACAAAAAGCCCAGCCACTTAGAAAGCCTGCCGCGGCGCCGTCTCCTGTCAGACGTCCCCGCCGCCTGCGGTGGTCCTCGCCCGGCAGTGAGAAACCAGAGTCGCCCTCTCTCCGGTTCTTTTTCACCATTCCGGAGCTCTGGAATCTGCCGTACTCCGAGTGACCGAGGACGCTTCCAGGAGGGCGGCAGCGAGAGGCAGAGTGCCACCGGTCGGGTCCCCGGTTCTCCCACACTTTGAAATTTTTTCCCCGTTTGTACTGGTGGGATGGAGAGAGAGCGTGGCTTAAGCGCCCTCTGCCCCGCGGTCCGCCCTGGCTAGCCTTACGCCGGTGGTTCGCCAGGCCACCGGCACCTTGTATGGCGGGGACGGCGTGGCTTATGCGCCCGTCAACCCACCTGCTCGCCCCGGCTAGCCTTTTACCCGGAGGGCGCCACGCTCCGGGTACCAGTGAGCGGCACGAACCCAGTCATACCATGCCGCTCACCTCGCGCCCTCTCCGGCCTCCGCCGCGGAGACCTCCCGCTCTGTTCTGCGGAGAGCGATTACGGGCACAATCTACAAAGTCCCCGATGGTTAAGGACGTAGACTGTTGAGCGGGACCTACACACTCTCGTAGCCGAAGGGGCTCGCCATTTCCCGCAGAAAATGGATCACCTCCCGCAGAGGAACATGAAATGCCCCTTCCCGCGGGACCCGAAGGACCGCCCTGTCCGAGCAGGCCTCCAGGACCACGGCACGCAAAAGCGACTCAGTCCCGCTGGCATTACGGATCTGACTTAGTGCAAAAGCCTGGCAGAGTCGACCAAAACTCCCCTTCTCTGACCGGTATTTTTGCTGCTTCTCTCTGCCGCCGAAGGTGCACTGAAAGTCGGACCGGTCGGTTTTGGTCTGCGGTTCTTCCGAGAGGTGCCCGTCTCGGGGTTCTTTTTCAGCAGCCTTCGAAGGCGATCCGGCGGGCAAGCCAGGGGTTGGCAGCCGCCGGCGGTAAGCCTTCCCCGGCAGGAGCAGGGCAGCTCGGACCGCAAAATTTTTTCGACTTTCGCCGAGGACAAAAAGCCCAGCCACTTAGAAAGCCTGCCGCGGCGCCGTCTCCTGTCAGACGTCCCCGCCGCCTGCGGTGGTCCTCGCCCGGCAGAGAGAAGCCGGATTCGCCCTCTCTCCGGTTCTTTTTCACCATTCCGGAGCTCTGAAATCTGCCGTACTCCGAGTGACCGAGGACGCTTCCAGGAGGGCGGCAGCGAGAGGCAGAGTGCCACCGGTCGGGTCCCCGGTTCTCCCACACTTAGAGAATTTTTCGCTTGGTGCTGCTGCGAGGACGTAGGTCTTTCCACCGGGGCAAGCCTGGAGGGCGGTAGCCGGGTTTGGCGCCCTATTCCCGGCTAGCTCTCGGCGGCTTCACCCGGTTGGAGCTCCGACTTCCATGGGCATGTTCCTCACCGGGACCTACGACAAAGTGTGGCCGAGGGACAGTGACACATTCCCGGGTAGCCTGAGTGGCTGCTCCCGCTGAGCCACTTCCATGGGCATTATTCCTCCCCGGGACTTGCCGCCAAGTCTCGGCCGGGGGACAGTGACACATTCCCGGCTAGCCTGAGTGGCTGCTCCCGCTGAGCCACTTCCATGGGCATTATTCCTCCCCGGGACTTGCCGCCAAGTCTTGGCCGGGGGACAGTGACACATTCCCGGGTAGCCTGAGTGGCTGCTCCCGCTGAGCCACTTCCATGGGCATTATTCCTCCCCGGGACTTGCCGCCAAGTCTTGGCCGGGGGACAGTGACACATTGCCGGGTAGCCTGAGTGGCTGCTCCCGCTGAGCTCTTACTTCCATGGGCATGTTCCTGACCGGGACCAACTACCAAGTGTGGCCGGGTTTCGAGCTCCAAACTCGGCTTGCACTTGGTGGCCAAGGGGGTCCCCTCCGCTCCGGGAAGGGCGCCCTCCAGCGGGCAGACGAGGGTACTTCTAGTCTGCCCGAGCTCCATGGGGCCCCTCTCGCCCCTAGGCTCCCCGCCCAGGGTTCCAGGGTCCCGGCTACAGCCACCCAGCCGAGTCCCATATAGGGTACCGGGCCTGGCAGGAATCATGCCGGAATTAGTGAGACCTCCTCGGCCGCGGCTCAGCCGCAAAACTCCCTTTCGCGGTTCTCTTCCCACCAACTTCCATGGGCATGTTCCTCACCGGGACCTCCGACCAAGTGTGGCCGGGGAACAGTCACCCATGCCCGGGCAGCCTCAGCGAGTGCTCCCGCTGAGGTCAACTTGGAGGTTGGAGCTCCGACTTCCATGGGCACTATTCCTCCCCGGGACCTGCCGCCAAGTCTGGCCGGGGGACAGTGACACATTCCCGGGTAGCCTGAGCGGATGCTCCCGCTGAACTCTTTAGTTCCATGGGCATGTTCCTCATCAGGAACCCAACGACCAAGGGTGGCCGAGGGACAGTGACACATTCTCGGGTAGCCTGAGTGGCTGCTCCCGCTGAGCTACTTCCATGAGCACTATTCCTCCCCGGGACCTGCCGCCAAGTCTGGCCGGGGGACAGTGACACATTCCCGGGTAGCCTGAGTGGCTGCTCCCGCTGAGCTACTTCCATGGGCACTATTCCTCCCCGGGACTTGCCGCCAAGTCTTGGCCGGGGGACAGTGACACATTCCCGGGTAGCCTGAGTGGCTGCTCCCGCTGAGCCACTTCCATGGGCACTATTCCTCCCCGGGACTTGCCGCCAAGTCTTGGCCGGGGGACAGTGACACATTGCCGGGTAGCCTGAGTGGCTGCTCCCGCTGAGCTCTTACTTCCATGGGCATGTTCCTGACCGGGACCAACTACCAAGTGTGGCCGGGTTTCGAGCTCCAAACTCGGCTTGCACTTGGTGGCCAAGGGGGTCCCCTCCGCTCCAGGAAGGGCGCCCTCCAGCGGGCAGACGAGGGTACTTCTAGTCTGCCCGAGCTCCATGGGGCCCCTCTCGCCCCTAGGCTCCCCGCCCAGGGTTCCAGGGTCCCGGCTACAGCCACCCAGCCGAGTCCCATATAGGGTACCGGGCCTGGCAGGAATCATGCCGGAATTAGTGAGACCTCCTCGGCCGCGGCTCAGCCGCAAAACTCCCTTTCGCGGTTCTCTTCCCACCAACTTCCATGGGCATGTTCCTCACCGGGACCTCCGACCAAGTGTGGCCGGGGAACAGTCACCCATGCCCGGGCAGCCTCAGCGAGTGCTCCCGCTGAGGTCAACTTGGAGGTTGGAGCTCCGACTTCCATGGGCACTATTCCTCCCCGGGACCTGCCGCCAAGTCTGGCCGGGGGACAGTGACACATTCCCGGGTAGCCTGAGCGGATGCTCCCGCTGAACTCTTTAGTTCCATGGGCATGTTCCTCATCAGGAACCCAACGACCAAGGGTGGCCGAGGGACAGTGACACATTCTCGGGTAGCCTGAGTGGCTGCTCCCGCTGAGCTACTTCCATGAGCACTATTCCTCCCCGGGACCTGCCGCCAAGTCTGGCCGGGGGACAGTGACACATTCCCGGGTAGCCTGAGTGGCTGCTCCCGCTGAGCTACTTCCATGGGCACTATTCCTCCCCGGGACTTGCCGCCAAGTCTTGGCCGGGGGACAGTGACACATTCCCGGGTAGCCTGAGTGGCTGCTCCCGCTGAGCCACTTCCATGGGCATTATTCCTCCCCGGGACTTGCCGCCAAGTCTTGGCCGGGGGACAGTGACACATTGCCGGGTAGCCTGAGTGGCTGCTCCCGCTGAGCTCTTACTTCCATGGGCATGTTCCTGACCGGGACCAACTACCAAGTGTGGCCGGGTTTCGAGCTCCAAACTCGGCTTGCACTTGGTGGCCAAGGGGGTCCCCTCCGCTCCGGGAAGGGCGCCCTCCAGCGGGCAGACGAGGGTACTTCTAGTCTGCCCGAGCTCCATGGGGCCCCTCTCGCCCCTAGGCTCCCCGCCCAGGGTTCCAGGGTCCCGGCTACAGCCACCCAGCCGAGTCCCATATAGGGTACCGGGCCTGGCAGGAATCATGCCGGAATTAGTGAGACCTCCTCGGCCGCGGCTCAGCCGCAAAACTCCCTTTCGCGGTTCTCTTCCCACCAACTTCCATGGGCATGTTCCTCACCGGGACCTCCGACCAAGTGTGGCCGGGGAACAGTCACCCATGCCCGGGCAGCCTCAGCGAGTGCTCCCGCTGAGGTCAACTTGGAGGTTGGAGCTCCGACTTCCATGGGCACTATTCCTCCCCGGGACCTGCCGCCAAGTCTGGCCGGGGGACAGTGACACATTCCCGGGTAGCCTGAGCGGATGCTCCCGCTGAACTCTTTAGTTCCATGGGCATGTTCCTCATCAGGAACCCAACGACCAAGGGTGGCCGAGGGACAGTGACACATTCTCGGGTAGCCTGAGTGGCTGCTCCCGCTGAGCTACTTCCATGAGCACTATTCCTCCCCGGGACCTGCCGCCAAGTCTGGCCGGGGGACAGTGACACATTCCCGGGTAGCCTGAGTGGCTGCTCCCGCTGAGCTACTTCCATGGGCACTATTCCTCCCCGGGACTTGCCGCCAAGTCTTGGCCGGGGGACAGTGACACATTCCCGGGTAGCCTGAGTGGCTGCTCCCGCTGAGGTACTTCCATGAGCACTATTCCTCCCCGGGACTTGCCGCCAAGTCTTGGCCGGGGGACAGTGACACATTCCCGGGTAGCCTGAGTGGCTGCTCCCGCTGAGCTCCGACTTCCATGGCCATGTTCCTCACCGGGACCTCCGACCAAGCCTGGCCGGGTTTCGAGCTCCAAACTCGGCTTGCACTTGGTGGCCAAGGGGGTCCCCTCCGCTCCGGGAAGGGCGCCCTCCAGCGGGCAGACGAGGGTACTTCTAGTCTGCCCGAGCTCCATGGGGCCCCTCTCGCCCCTAGGCTCCCCGCCCAGGGTTCCAGGGTCCCGGCTACAGCCACCCAGCCGAGTCCCATATAGGGTACCGGGCCTGGCAGGAATCATGCCGGAATTAGTGAGACCTCCTCGGCCGCGGCTCAGCCGCAAAACTCCCTTTCGCGGTTCTCTTCCCACCAACTTCCATGGGCATGTTCCTCACCGGGACCTCCGACCAAGTGTGGCCGGGGAACAGTCACCCATGCCCGGGCAGCCTCAGCGAGTGCTCCCGCTGAGGTCAGCTTGGAGGTTGGAGCTCCGACTTCCATGGGCACTATTCCTCCCCGGGACCTGCCGCCAAGTCTGGCCGGGGGACAGTGACACATTCCCGGGTAGCCTGAGCGGATGCTCCCGCTGAACTCTTTAGTTCCATGGGCATGTTCCTCATCAGGAACCCAACGACCAAGGGTGGCCGAGGGACAGTGACACATTCTCGGGTAGCCTGAGTGGCTGCTCCCGCTGAGCTACTTCCATGAGCACTATTCCTCCCCGGGACCTGCCGCCAAGTCTGGCCGGGGGACAGTGACACATTCCCGGGTAGCCTGAGTGGCTGCTCCCGCTGAGCTACTTCCATGGGCATTATTCCTCCCCGGGACTTGCCGCCAAGTCTTGGCCGGGGGACAGTGACACATTGCCGGGTAGCCTGAGTGGCTGCTCCCGCTGAGCTCTTACTTCCATGGGCATGTTCCTGACCGGGACCAACTACCAAGTGTGGCCGGGTTTCGAGCTCCACACTCGGCTTGCACTTGGTGGCCAAGGGGGTCCCCTCCGCTCCGGGAAGGGCGCCCTCCAGCGGGCAGACGAGGGTACTTCTAGTCTGCCCGAGCTCCATGGGGCCCCTCTCGCCCCTAGGCTCCCCGCCCAGGGTTCCAGGGTCCCGGCTACAGCCACCCAGCCGAGTCCCATATAGGGTACCGGGCCTGGCAGGAATCATGCCGGAATTAGTGAGACCTCCTCGGCCGCGGCTCAGCCGCAAAACTCCCTTTCGCGGTTCTCTTCCCACCAACTTCCATGGGCATGTTCCTCACCGGGACCTCCGACCAAGTGTGGCCGGGGAACAGTCACCCATGCCCGGGCAGCCTCAGCGAGTGCTCCCGCTGAGGTCAACTTGGAGGTTGGAGCTCCGACTTCCATGGGCACTATTCCTCCCCGGGACCTGCCGCCAAGTCTGGCCGGGGGACAGTGACACATTCCCGGGTAGCCTGAGCGGATGCTCCCGCTGAACTCTTTAGTTCCATGGGCATGTTCCTCATCAGGAACCCAACGACCAAGGGTGGCCGAGGGACAGTGACACATTCTCGGGTAGCCTGAGTGGCTGCTCCCGCTGAGCTACTTCCATGAGCACTATTCCTCCCCGGGACCTGCCGCCAAGTCTGGCCGGGGGACAGTGACACATTCCCGGGTAGCCTGAGTGGCTGCTCCCGCTGAGCTACTTCCATGGGCACTATTCCTCCCCGGGACTTGCCGCCAAGTCTTGGCCGGGGGACAGTGACACATTCCCGGGTAGCCTGAGTGGCTGCTCCCGCTGAGGTACTTCCATGAGCACTATTCCTCCCCGGGACTTGCCGCCAAGTCTTGGCCGGGGGACAGTGACACATTCCCGGGTAGCCTGAGTGGCTGCTCCCGCTGAGCTCCGACTTCCATGGCCATGTTCCTCACCGGGACCTCCGACCAAGCCTGGCCGGGTTTCGAGCTCCAAACTCGGCTTGCACTTGGTGGCCAAGGGGGTCCCCTCCGCTCCGGGAAGGGCGCCCTCCAGCGGGCAGACGAGGGTACTTCTAGTCTGCCCGAGCTCCATGGGGCCCCTCTCGCCCCTAGGCTCCCCGCCCAGGGTTCCAGGGTCACGGATCCAACCACCATGCCGAGTCCGGTTTGGGGACCGGGAATGGCAGGAATCAAGCCGGGATCGGTGCGCCCTCCTCGGCCGCGGCTTAGCGCAAAAACTCCCTTTCGCGGTTCTCTTCCCTTCAACTTCCATGGGCACGTTCCACACCGGGACCTACGACCAAGTGAGCCCGGGGAACAGTCACCCATGCCCGGGCAGCCTCAGCAAGTGCTCCCGCTGAGGGCAATTTGGAGTTTGGAGCTCCGACTTCCATGGGCATGTTCCTCACCGGGACCTACGACCAAGCGTGGCCGAGAACAGTGACACATTCCCGGGTAAGCCTGAGCGGCTTCTCCCGCTGAACTCTTACTTCCATGGGCATGTTCCTCATCAGAAACCCAACGACCAAGTGTGGCCGAGGGACAGTGACACATTCACGGGTAGCCTCAGCAGCTGCTCCCGCTGAGCTACTTCCATGGGCACTATTCCTCCCCGGGACTTGCCGCCAAGTCTGGCCGGGGGACAGTGACACATTCCCGGGTAGCCTGAGTGGCTGCTCCCGCTGAGCTACTTCCATGGGCACTATTCCTCCCCGGGACTTGCCGCCAAGTCTTGGCCGGGGGACAGTGACACATTCCCGGGTAGCCTGAGTGGCTGCTCCCGCTGAGCTCTTACTTCCATGGGCACTATTCCTCCCCGGGACTTGCCGCCAAGTCTGGCCGGGGGACAGTGACACATTCCCGGGTAGCCTGAGTGGCTGCTCCCGCTGAGCTCCGACTTCCATGGCCATGTTCCTCACCGGGACCTCCGACCAAGCCTGGCCGGGTTTCGAGCTCCAAACTCGGCTTGCACTTGGTGGCAAAGGGGGTCCCCTCCGCTCCGGGAAGGGCGCCCTCCAGCGGGCAGACGAGGGTACTTCTAGTCTGCCCGAGCTCCATGGGGCCCCTCTCGCCCCTAGGCTCCCCGCCCAGGGTTCCAGGGTCACGGATCCAACCACCATGCCGAGTCCGGTTTGGGGACCGGGAATGGCAGGAATCAAGCCGGGATCGGTGCGCCCTCCTCGGCCGCGGCTTAGCGCAAAAACTCCCTTTCGCGGTTCTCTTCCCTTCAACTTCCATGGGCACGTTCCACACCGGGACCTACGACCAAGTGAGCCCGGGGAACAGTCACCCATGCCCGGGCAGCCTCAGCAAGTGCTCCAGCTGAGGTCAATTTGGAGTTTGGAGCTCCGACTTCCATGGGCATGTTCCTCACCGGGACCTACGACCAAGCGTGGCCGAGAACAGTGACACATTCCCGGGTAAGCCTTAGCGGCTTCTCCCGCTGAGCTCCGACTTCCATGAGCACTATTCCTCCCCGGGACTTGCCGCCAAGTCTGGCCTGGGGGGACAGTGACACATTCCCGGGAAGCCTGTGCGGCTGCTCCCGCTAGGCTCTTACTTCCATGGGCATTATTCCTCCCCGGGACTTGCCGCCAAGTCTGGCCGGGGGACAGTGACTCTTGGCCGGATAGGCCAAGTGGCTTCTCCCGCTGACTTGCCCCTTTGGAAGTAGTAGCTCCTACTTCCATGGGCATTATTCCTCCCCGGGACCTACTGCCTAGTGTAGCCGGGGAACAGTGACTCTTGGCCGGATAGGCCAACTGGCTTCTCCCGCTGACTTGCCCCTTTGGAAGTAGGAGCTCTTACTTCCATGGGCATTATTCCTCCCCGGGACTTGCCGCCAAGTCTGGCCGGGGGACAGTGACACTTGGCCGGGTAGGCGAAGTGGCTTCTCCCGCTGACTTGCCCCTTTGGAAGTAGGAGCTCCTACTTCCATGGGCATTATTCCTCCCCGGGACTTGCCGCCAAGTCTGGCCGGGGGACAGTGACACTTGGCCGGGTAGGCGAAGTGGCTTCTCCCGCTGACTTGCCCCTTTGGAAGTAGGAGCTCCTACTTCCATGGGCATTATTCCTCCCCGGGACTTGCAGCCAAGTCTGGCCGGGGGACAGTGACTCTTGGCCGGATAGGCCAAGTGGCTTCTCCCGCTGACCTCGCCCTTTGGAAGTAGTAGCTCCTACTTCCATGGGCATTATTCCTCCCCGGGACTTGCAGCCAAGTCTGGCCGGGGGACAGTGACTCTTGGCCGGATAGGCCAAGTGGCTTCTCCCGCTGACCTCACCCTTTGGAAGTAGGAGCTCCTACTTCCATGGGCATTATTCCTCCCCGGGACTTGCCGCCAAGTCTGGCCGGGGGACAGTGACATGTGGCCGGTCAGGCCAAGTGGCTTCTCCCGCTGACTTGCCCCTTTGGAAGTAGTAGCTCCTACTTCCATGGGCATTATTCCTCCCCGGGACCTACTGCCAAGTGTGGCCGGGGAACAGTGACCCTTGGCCGGATAGGCCAAGTGGCTTCTCCCGCTGACTTGCCCCTTTGGAAGTAGTAGCTCTTACTTCCATGGGCATTATACCTCTCGGGGACTTAGAGCCAAGTGTCTTCACCCTTTGAAGGTAGTAGCTCCTACTTCCATGGGCATTATTCCTCCCCGGGACCTACTGCCAAGTGTGGCCGGGGAACAGTGACCCTTGGCCGGGTAGGCCAAGTGGCTTCTCCCGCTGACTTGCCCCTTTGGAAGTAGTAGCTCCTACTTCCATGGGCATTATTCCTCCCCGGGACCTACTGCCAAGTGTGGCCGGGGAACAGTGACCCTTGGCCGGATAGGCCAAGTGGCTTCTCCCGCTGACTTGCCCCTTTGGAAGTAGTAGCTCCTACTTCCATGGGCATTATTCCTCCCCGGGACCTACTGCCAAGTGTGGCCGGGGAACAGTGACCCTTGGCCGGATAGGCCAAGTGGCTTCTCCCGCTGACTTGCCCCTTTGGAAGTAGTAGCTCCTACTTCCATGGGCATTATTCCTCCCCGGGACCTACTGCCAAGTGTGGCCGGGGAACAGTGACCCTTGGCCGGGTAGGCCAAGTGGCTTCTCCCGCTGACTTGCCCCTTTGGAAGTAGTAGCTCCTACTTCCATGGGCATTATTCCTCCCCGGGACCTACTGCCAAGTGTGGACGGGGAACAGTGACCCTTGGCCGGGTAGGCCAAGTGGCTTCTCCCGCTGACTTGCCCCTTTGGAAGTAGTAGCTCCTACTTCCATGGGCATTATTCCTCCCCGGGACCTACTGCCAAGTGTGGCCGGGGAACAGTGACCCTTGGCCGGATAGGCCAAGTGGCTTCTCCCGCTGACTTGCCCCTTTGGAAGTAGTAGCTCTTACTTCCATGGGCATTATACCTCTCGGGGACTTAGAGCCAAGTGTCTTCACCCTTTGAAGGTAGTAGCTCCTACTTCCATGGGCATTATTCCTCCCCGGGACCTACTGCCAAGTGTAGCCGGGGAACAGTGACCCTTGGCCGGATAGGCCAAGTGGCTTCTCCCGCTGACTTGCCCCTTTGGAAGTAGTAGCTCCTACTTCCATGGGCATTATTCCTCCCCGGGACCTACTGCCAAGTGCGGCCGGGGAACAGTGACCCTTGGCCGGATAGGCCGAGTGGCTTCTCCCGCTGACTTGACCCTTTGGAAGTAGAGGCTCCTACTTCCATGGGCATTATTCCTCATCGGGACCTACAGCCAAGTGTGGCCGGGGGACAGTGACATGTGGCCGGATAGGCCGAGTGGCTTCTCCCGCTGACTTGCCCCTTTGGAAGTAGTAGCTCCTACTTCCATGGGCATTATTCCTCCCCGGGACCTACAGCCAAGTGTGGCCGGGGAACAGTGACCCTTGGCCGGATAGGCCAAGTGGCTTCTCCCGCTGACTTGCCCCTTTGGAAGTAGTAGCTCCTACTTCCATGGGCATTATTCCTCCCCGGGACCTACTGCCAAGTGTGGCCGGGGAACAGTGACCCTTGGCCGGGTAGGCCAAGTGGCTTCTCCCGCTGACTTGCCCCTTTGGAAGTAGTAGCTCCTACTTCCATGGGCATTATTCCTCCCCGGGACCTACTGCCAAGTGTGGCCGGGGAACAGGGACCCTTGGCCGTGTAGGCCAAGTGGCTTCTCCCGCTGACTTGCCCCTTTGGAAGTAGTAGCTCCTACTTCCATGGGCATTATTCCTCCCCGGGACCTACAGCCAAGTGTGGCCGGGGAACAGTGACTCTTGGCCGGATAGGCCAAGTCGCTTCTCCCGCTGACTTGCCCCTTTGGAAGTAGTAGCTCCTACTTCCATGGGCATTATTCCTCCCCGGGACCTACCGCCAAGTGTGGCCGGGGAACAGTGACTCTTGGCCGGATAGGCCAACTGGCTTCTCCCGCTGACTTGCCCCTTTGGAAGTAGTAGCTCCTACTTCCATGGGCATTATTCCTCCCCGGGACCTACTGCCTAGTGTGGCCGGGGAACAGTGACTCTTGGCC
The DNA here is from genome assembly GCF_040894005.1 of Engystomops pustulosus. Taxonomy (NCBI): domain Eukaryota; kingdom Metazoa; phylum Chordata; class Amphibia; order Anura; family Leptodactylidae; genus Engystomops; species Engystomops pustulosus. The sequence continues at coordinate 180,141 of NW_027285071.1, forward strand.
GGATAGGCCAACTGGCTTCTCCTGCTGACTTGCCCCTTTGGAAGTAGGAGCTCTTACTTCCATGGGCATTATTCCTCCCCGGGACCTACTGCCAAGTGTGGCCGGGGAACAGTGACTCTTGGCCGGATAGGCCAACTGGCTTCTCCCGCTGACTTGCCCCTTTGGAAGTAGGAGCTCTTACTTCCATGGGCATTATACCTCTCGGGCACTTAGAGCCAAGTGTCTTCACCCTTTGGAGGTAGTAGCTCCTACTTCCATGGGCATTATTCCTCCCCGGGACCTACTGCCAAATGTGGCCGGGGAACAGTGACTCTAGGCCGGATAGGCCAACTGGCTTCTCCCGCTGACTTGCCCCTTTGGAAGTAGTAGCTCCTACTTCCATGGGCATTATTCCTCCCCGGGACCTACTGCCAAGTGTGGCCGGGGAACAGTGACTCTTGGCCGGATAGGCCAACTGGCTTCTCCCGCTGACTTGCCCCTTTGGAAGTAGTAGCTCCTACTTCCATGGGCATTATTCCTCCCCGGGACCTACTGCCTAGTGTAGCCGGGGAACAGTGACTCTTGGCCGTATAGGCCAACTGGCTTCTCCCGCTGACTTGCCCCTTTGGAAGTAGTAGCTCCTACTTCCATGGGCATTATTCCTCCCCGGGACCTACTGCCAAGTGTGGCCGGGGAACAGTGACTCTTGGCCGGATAGGCCAACTTGCTTCTCCCGCTGACTTGCCCCTTTGGAAGTAGTAGCTCCTACTTCCATGGGCATTATTCCTCCCCGGGACCTACTGCCTAGTGTAGCCGGGGAACAGTGACTCTTGGCCGGATAGGCCAACTGGCTTCTCCCGCTGACTTGCCCCTTTGGAAGTAGGAGCTCTTACTTCCATGGGCATTATTCCTCCCCGGGACCTACTGCCAAGTGTGGCCGGGGAACAGTGACTCTTGGCCGGATAGGCCAACTGGCTTCTCCCGCTGACTTGCCCCTTTGGAAGTAGGAGCTCTTACTTCCAAGGGCATTACACCTCTCGGGCACTTAGAGCCAAGTGTCTTTACCCTTTGGAGGTAGTAGCTCCTACTTCCATGGGCATTATTCCTCCCAGGGACCTACTGCCAAATGTGGCCGGGGAACAGTGACTCTAGGCCGGATAGGCCAACTGGCTTCTCCCGCTGACTTGCCCCTTTGGAAGTAGTAGCTCCTACTTCCATGGGCATTATTCCTCCCCGGGACCTACTGCCTAGTGTAGCCGGGGAACAGTGACTCTTGGCCGGATAGGCCAACTGGCTTCTCCCGCTGACTTGCCCCTTTGGAAGTAGGAGCTCTTACTTCCATGGGCATTATTCCTCCCCGGGACCTACTGCCAAGTGTGGCCGGGGAACAGTGACTCTTGGCCGGATAGGCCAACTGGCTTCTCCCGCTGACTTGCCCCTTTGGAAGTAGGAGCTCTTACTTCCAAGGGCATTACACCTCTCGGGCACTTAGAGCCAAGTGTCTTCACCCTTTGGAGGTAGTAGCTCCTACTTCCATGGGCATTATTCCTCCCAGGGACCTACTGCCAAATGTGGCCGGGGAACAGTGACTCTAGGCCGGATAGGCCAACTGGCTTCTCCCGCTGACTTGCCCCTTTGGAAGTAGGAGCTCCTACTTCCATGGGCATTATTCCTCCCCGGGACTTGCCGCCAAGTCTGGCCGGGGGACAGTGACACTTGGCCGGGTAGGCGAAGTGGCTTCTCCCGCTGACTTGCCCCTTTGGAAGTAGGAGCTCCTACTTCCATGGGCATTATTCCTCCCCGGGACTTGCCGCCAAGTCTGGCCGGGGGACAGTGACACTTGGCCGGGTAGGCGAAGTGGCTTCTCCCGCTGACTTGCCCCTTTGGAAGTAGGAGCTCCTACTTCCATGGGCATTATTCCTCCCCGGGACTTGCCGCCAAGTCTGGCCGGGGGACAGTGACATGTGGCCGCATAGGCCAACTGGCTGCTCCCGCTGAGCTCCTACTTCCATGGGCTTGTTCCTCCCCGGGACTTGCCGCCAAGTCTGGCCGGGGGACAGTGACATGCCGCCGGATACGGCCGAGCGGCTGCTCCCGCTGACGTCATCACTTTGGAAGTAGGAGCTCCTACTTCCATGGGCTTGTTCCTCCCCGGGACTTGCCGCCAAGTCTGGCCGGGGGACAGTGACATGTGGCCGGATAGGCCAACTGGCTGCTCCCGCTGAGCTCCTACTTCCATGGGCTTGCCCCTCCCCGGGACTTGCCGCCAAGTCTGGCCGGGGGACAGTGACATGCGGCCGGATACGGCCGAGCGGCTGCTCCCGCTGACGTCATCACTTTGGAAGTAGGAGCTCCTACTTCCATGGGCTTGTTCCTCCCCG